>NC_056726.1:1509642093-1509942093 GCF_019279795.1 Protopterus annectens
GTACTACGTTTTACTCTTTGTTCCTATAGTGCTACATTTTACTCTTTGTCCCTTCAGTACTACTTTTTACTCTCTGTTCCTATAGTGCTACTTTTTACTCTTTGTCCCTTCAGTACTACTTTTTACTCTCTGTTCCTATAGTGCTACCTTTTACTCTTTGTGCCTTCAGTGCTACTTTTTACTCTTTGTGCCTTCAGTACAACTTTTTACTCTTTGTGCCTTCGGTGCTACTTTTTACTCTTTGTGCCTTCAGTATTACTTTTTACTCTTTGTGCCTTCAGTACTACGTTTTACTCTTTGTTCCTATAGTGCTACATTTTACTCTTTGCCCCTTCAGTACTACTTTTTACTCTCTGTTCCTATAGTGCTACTTTTTACTCTTTGTCCCTTCAGTACTACTTTTTACTCTCTGTTCCTATAGTGCTACTTTTTATTCTTTGTGCCTTCAGTACTACTTTTTACTCTTTGTGCCTTTAGTGCTACTTTTTACTCTTTGTGCCTTCAGTACTACTTTTTACTCTTTGTTCCTATAGTGCTACTTTTTACTCTTTGTGCCTTCAGTGCTACTTTTTACTCTTTGTGACTTCAGTACTACGTTTTACTCTTTGTGCCTCCAGTGCTACTTTTCACTCTTTGTGCCTTCAGTATTACTTTTTACTCTTTATGCCTTCAGTACTACTTTTTACTCTTTGTTCCTATAGTGCTACTTTTTACTCTTTGTGCCTTCAGTCCTACTTTTTACTCTTTGTTCCTATAGTGCTACTTTCTACTCTTTGTGCCTTCAGTGCTACTTTTTACTCTTTGTGCCTTCAGTGCTACTTTTTACTTGTTGTGCCTTCAGTGCCACTTTTTACTCTTTGTGCCTTCAGTATTATGTTTTACTCTTTGTCCCTTCAGTACTACTTTTACTGTCTGTTCCTATAGTGTTACTTTTTACTCTTTGTGCCTTCAGTACTACTTTTTACTCTTTGTGCCTTCAGTGCTACTTTTTACTCTTTGTGCCTTCAGTATTACTTTTTACTCTTTGTGCCTTCAGTACTACGTTTTACTCTTTGTTCCTATAGTGCTACATTTTACTCTTTGCCCCTTCAGTACTACTTTTTACTCTCTGTTCCTATAGTGCTACTTTTTACTCTTTGTCCCTTCAGTACTACTTTTTACTCTCTGTTCCTATAGTGCTACGTTTTATTCTTTGTGCCTTCAGTACTACTTTTTACTCTTTGTGCCTTTAGTGCTACTTTTTACTCTTTGTGCCTTCAGTACTACTTTTTACTCTTTGTTCCTATAGTGCTACTTTTTACTCTTTGTGCCTTCAGTGCTACTTTTTACTCTTTGTGCCTTCAGTACTACGTTTTACTCTTTGTGCCTCCAGTGCTACTTTTCACTCTTTGTGCCTTCAGTATTACTTTTTACTCTTTATGCCTTCAGTACTACTTTTTACTCTTTGTTCCTATAGTGCTACTTTTTACTCTTTGTGCCTTCAGTCCTACTTTTTACTCTTTGTTCCTATAGTGCTACTTTCTACTCTTTGTGCCTTCAGTGCTACTTTTTACTCTTTGTGCCTTCAGTGCTACTTTTTACTTGTTGTGCCTTCAGTGCCACTTTTTACTCTTTGTGCCTTCAGTATTATGTTTTACTCTTTGTCCCTTCAGTACTACTTTTACTGTCTGTTCCTATAGTGTTACTTTTTACTCTTTGTGCCTTCAGTACTACTTTTTACTCTTTGTGCCTTCAGTGCTACTTTTTACTCTTTGTGCCTTCAGTACTACTTTTTACTGTTTGTTCTTATAGTGCTACTTTTTACTCTTTGTGCCTTCAGTGTTACTTTTTACTCTTTGTGTCTTCAGTACATATTTTTATTATTTGTGCCTTCAGTGCTACTTTTTACTCTTTGTGCCTTCAGTATTACTTTTTACTCTTTGTTCTTATAGTGCTACTTTTTACACTTTGTACCTTCAGTGCTACTTTTTACTTGTTGTGCCTTCAGTGCTACTTTTTACTCTTTGTGCCTTCAGTACTACTTTTCACTCGTTGTGCCTTCCGTGCTACTTTTTACTCTTTGTGCCTTCAGTGCTACTTTTTACTCATTGTGCCTTCAGTACTATTTACTCTTTGTTCCTATATTGCTACATTTTACTCTTTGTGCCTTCAGTACTTTTTAATCTTTGTGCCTTCAGTGCTACTTTTTACTCTTTGTGCCTTCAGTGTTACTTTTTACTCTTTGTGCCTTCAGGACTATGTTTTTCTCTTTGTGCCTTCAGTACTACTTTTTACTCTTTGTGCATTCAGTATTACTTTTTACTCTTTTTGCCTTCAGTGCTACGTTTTACTCTTTGTGCCTTCAGTATTACTTTTTACTCTTTGTGCCTTCAGTACTACTTTTTACTCTTTGTTCCTATAGTGATAATATTTACTCTTTGTGCCTTCAGTGCTACTTTTTACTCTTTGTGCCTTCAGTACTACATTTTACTCTCTGTGCCTTCAGTACTACGTTTTACTCTTTGTGCCTTCAGTATCACTTTTTACTCTTTTTGCCTTCAATGCTACTTTTTACTCTTTGTGCCTTCAGTATTACTTTTTACTCTTTGTGCCTTCAGTACTACTTTTTACTCTTTGTTCCCATAGTGCTACTTTTTACTCTTTGTTCCTTCAGAACTACTTTTTACTCCTTGTTCCTACAGTGCTACTTTTTACTCTTTGTGCCTTCAGTGCTACTTTTTACTTGTTGTGCCTTCAGTGCCACTTTTTACTCTTTGTGCCTTCAGTACTACGTTTTACTCTTTGTCCCTTCAGTACTACTTTTACTGTCTGCTTCTATAGTGCTACTTTTTACTCTTTGTGCCTTCAGTACTACTTTTTACTCTTTGTGCTTCAGTGCTACTTTTTACTCTGTGTTCTTATAGTGGAACATTTTACTCTTTGTGCCTTCAGTGCTACTTTTTACTCTTTGTGCCTTCAGTACTTCTTTTTATTATTTGTGCCTTCAGTGCTACTTTTTACTCTTTGTGCCTTCTGTATTACTTTTTACGCCTTCAGTACTTTTTACTCTTTGTGCCTTCAGTGCTACTTTTTCTTTGCCTTCATTGTTACTTTTACTCTTTGTGCCTTCAGGACTACTTTTTCTCTTTGTGCCTTCAGTACTACTTTTACTCTTTGTGCCTTCAGTATTACTTTTTACTCTTTTTGCCTTCAGTGCTACTTTTTACTCTTTGTGCCCTCAGTATTACTTTTACTCTTTGTGCCTTCAGTACTACTTTTACTCTTTGTTCCTATAGTGATAATTTTACTCTTTGTTCCCTCAGTGCTTCTTTTTACTCTTTGTGCCTTCAGTACTATTTTTACTCTCTGTGCCTTCAGTACTCGTTTTACTCTTTGTTCATTCAGTGCTACTTTTTACTCTTTGTGCCTTCAGTATTACTTTTTACTCTATGTGCCTTCAGTACTACTTTTTACTCTTTGTTCCTCATAGTGCTACTTTTTACTCTTTGTCCCTTCAGTACTTTTTACTCTTTGTTCCAATAGTGCTACTTTTTACTCTTTGTGCCTTCAGTGCTACTTTTTACTCATTGTGCCTTCAGTGCCACTTTTTACTCTTTGTGCCTTCAGTACTACATTTTACTCTTTGTCCCTTCAGTACTACTTTTACTGTCTGTTCCTATAGTGCTACTTTTTACTCTTTGTGCCTTCCGTACTACTTTTTACTCTTTGTGCTTCAGTGCTACTTTTTACTCTTTGTTCTTATAGGTGTATGTTTTACTCTTTGTGCCTTCAGTGCTACTTTTTACTCTTTGTGCCTTCAGTACTTCTTTTTATTATTTGTGCCTTCAGTGCTACTTTTTACTCTTTGTGCCTTCAGTATTACTTTTACTCTTTCTGCCTGCAGTACTACTTTTACTCTTTGTTCCTATAGTGCTACTTTTTGCTCTGTGTGCCTTCAGTTTTACTTTTTACTCATTGTGCCTTCAATGCTACTTTTTTCATTGTGCCTTCAGTGCCACTTTTACTCTTTGTGCCTTCAGTAGTACGTTTTACTCTTTGTTCTTATAGTGCTACATTTTACTCTTTGAGCCTTCAGTGTTACTTTTTACTCTTTGTGCCTTCAGTACTTTTTTAATATTTTTTGCCTTCAGTGCTAGTTTTACTCTTTGTGCCTTCAGTATTACTTTTACTTTTGTGCCTTCAGTACCACTTTTACTCTTTGTTCTTATAGTGCTAGTTTTACTCTTTGTACCTTCAGTTACTTTTTACTCATTGTGCCTTCAGTGCTACTTTTTACTCTTTGTGCCTTCAGTACTACTTTTTACTCTTTGTTCCTATAGTGCTACTTTTTACTCTTTGTGCCTTCAGTGCTACTTTTTACTCTTTGTGCCTTCAGTACTTCTTTTTACTCTTTGTGCCTTTAGTGTTACTTTTTACTTTTGTGCCTTCAGTATTACTTTTACTCTTTTGCCTTCATTACTACTTTTTACTCTTTGTTCCTATAGTGCTACTTTTTGCTCTTTGTGCCTTCAGTTACTTTTTACTCTTTGTGTCTTCAGTGCTACTTTTTACTCATTGTGCCTTCAGTGCCACTTTTTACACTTTGTGTCTTCAGTATTTTACTCTTTGTCCCTTCAGTACTACTTTTACTGTTTGTTCCTAGTGCTACTTTTTACTCTTTGTGCCTTCAGTACTACTTTTTACTCTTTGTGCCTTCAGTGCTACTTTTTACTCTTTGTGCCTTCAGTACTACTTTTACTCTTTGTTCTTCTAGTGCTACTTTTACTCTTTGAGCCTTCAGTGTTACTTTTACTCTGTGTGCCTTCAGTACTTCTTTTTATTATTTGTGCCTTTAGTGCTACTTTTACTCTTTGTGCCTTCAGTACTTTTTACTCTTTGTGCCTTCAGTACTACTTTTACTCTTTGTTCTTATAGTGCTACTTTTACTCTTTGTGCCTTCAGTGCTACTTTTTACTCTTTGTGCCTTCAGTGCTGCTTTTACTCTTTGTGCCTTCAGTACTTTTACTCTTTGTTCCTATAGTGCTACTTTCTACTCTTTGTGCCTTCAGTGCTACTTTTTACTTTGTCCCTTCAGTACTACTTTTTACTCTCTGTTCCTATAGTGCTACTTTTTATTCTTTGTGCCTTCAGTACTACTTTTTACTCTTTGTTCCTATAGTGCTCCTTTTTACTCTTCCTTCAATGCTACTTTTACTCTTTGTGCCTTCAGTGTTACTTTTTACTCTTTGTGCCTTCAGTACTCGTTTTACTCTTTTGCCTTCAGTACTACTTTTTACTCTTTGTGCCTTCAGTATTACTTTTTACTCTTTTTGCCTTCAGTGCTTTTTACTCTTTGTACCTTCAGTACTACTTTTTACTCTTTGTTCCTATAGTGCAACTTTTTACTCTTTGTGCCTTCAATACTTTTCTCTTTGTGCCTTCAGTGCTACTTTTACTCTTTGTGCCTTCAGTGCTACTTTTACTCTTTGTGCCTTCAGTACTTTTTACTCTTTGTGCCTTCAGTACTACTTTTACTCTTTGTGCCTTCAGTGCTACTTTACTCTTTGTGCCTTCAGTACTACTTTTACTCTTTGTGCCTTCAGTTCTACTTTTTACTCTTTGTGCCTTCAGTGCTACTTTTTACTCTTTGTGCCTTCAGTAGTATGTTTTACTCTTTGTGCCTTCAGTACTATGTTTTACTCTTTGTGCCTTCAGTGCTACTTTTTACTCTTTGTGCCTTCAGTGCTACTTTTTATTATTTGTGCCTTCAGTATTACTTTTTACTCTTTGTGTCTTCAGTACTACTTTTTACTCTTTGTTCCTATAGTGCTACTTTTTACTCTTTGTCCCTTCAGTACAACTTTTTACTTTCTGTTCCTATAGTGCTACTTTTTACTCTTTGTGCCTTCAGTACTACTTTTTACTTTTTGTGCCTTCAGTGCTACTTTTTACTCTTTCTGCCTTCAGTACTACTTTTTACTCTTTGTTCTTATAGTGCTACTTTTTACTCTGTGTGCCTTCAGTGTTACTTTTTACTCTTTGTGCCTTCAGTACTACTTTTTACTCTTTGTTCTTAAAGTGCTACTGTTTAATCTTTGTGCCTTCAGTGCTACTTTTTACTCTTTGTGCCTTCAGTACTCCTTTTTACTCTTTGTTCTATAGTGCTACTTTTTACTCTTTGTGCCTTCAGTGCTACATTTTACTCTTTGTGCCTTCAGTGCTACTTTTTACTCTTTGTGCCTTCAGTACTACTTTTTACTCTTTGTTCCTATAGTGCAACTTTTTACTCTTTGTTCCTTCAATACTACATTTCCCTCTTTGTGCCTTCAGTGCTACTTTTTACTCTTTGTTCTTTCAGTGCTACTTTTTACTCTTTGTGCCTTCAGTACTATGTTTTACTCTTTGTGCCTTCAGTACTACTTTTTACTCTTTGTGCCTTCAGTGCTAGGTTTTACTCTTTGTGCCTTCAGTACTATGTTTTACTCTTTGTGCCTTCAGTTCTACTTTTTACTCTTTGTGCCTTCAGTGCTACTTTTTACTCTTTGTGCCTTCAGTAGTATGTTTTACTCTTTGTGCCTTCAGTACTATGTTTTACTCTTTGTGCCTTCAGTGCTACTTTTTACTCTTTGTGCCTTCAGTGCTACTTTTTACTCTTTCTGCCTTTGGTGCTACTTTTTACTCTTTGTGCCTTCAGTATTACTATTTACTCTTTGTGCCTTCAGTACTACGTTTTACTCTTTGTTCCTATAGTGCTACATTTTACTCTTTGTCCCTTCAGTACTACTTTTTACTCTCTGTTCCTATAGTGCTACTTTTTACTCTTTGTCCCTTCAGTACTACTTTTTACTCTCTGTTCCTATAGTGCTACCTTTTACTCTTTGTGCCTTCAGTGCTACTTTTTACTCTTTGTGCCTTCAGTGCTACTTTTTACTCTTTGTGCCTTCAGTACAACTTTTTACTCTTTGTGCCTTCGGTGCTACTTTTTACTCTTTGTGCCTTCAGTATTACTTTTTACTCTTTGTGCCTTCAGTACTACATTTTACTCTTTGTTCCTATAGTGCTACATTTTACTCTTTGTCCCTTCAGTACTACTTTTTACTCTCTGTTCCTATAGTGCTACTTTTTACTCTTTGTCCCTTCAGTACTACTTTTTACTCTTTGTGCCTTTAGTGCTACTTTTTACTCTTTGTGCCTTCAGTACTACTTTTTACTCTTTGTTCCTATAGTGCTACTTTTTACTCTTTGTGCCTTCAGTGCTACTTTTTACTCATTGTGCCTTCAGTACTATGTTTTACTCTTTGTGCCTTCAGTGCTACTTTTCACTCTTTGTGCCTTCAGTATTACTTTTTACTCTTTATGCCTTCAGTACTTTTTACTCTTTGTTCCTATAGTGCTACTTTTTACTCTTTGTGCCTTCAGTCCTACTTTTTACTCTTTGTTCCTATAGTGCTACTTTCTACTCTTTGTGCCTTCAGTGCTACTTTTTACTCTTTGTGCCTTCAGTGCTACTTTTTACTTGTTGTGCCTTCAGTGCCACTTTTTACTCTTTGTGCCTTCAGTATTACGTTTTACTCTTTGTCCCTTCAGTACTACTTTTACTGTCTGTTCCTATAGTGTTACTCGTTACTCTTTGTGCCTTCAGTACTACTTTTTACTCTTTGTGCCTTCAGTGCTACTTTTTACTCTTTGTGCCTTCAGTACTACTTTTTACTGTTTGTTCTTATAGTGCTACTTTTTACTCTTTGTGCCTTCAGTGTTACTTTTTACTCTTTGTGCCTTCAGTACATATTTTTATTATTTGTGCCTTCAGTGCTACTTTTTACTCTTTGTGCCTTCAGTGTTACTTTTTACTCTTTGTTCTTATAGTGCTACTTTTTACACTTTGTACCTTCAGTGCTACTTTTTACTTGTTGTGCCTTCAGTGCTACTTTTTACTCTTTGTGCCTTCAGTACTACTTTTTACTCGTTGTGCCTTCCGTGCTACTTTTTACTCTTTGTGCCTTCAGTGCTACTTTTTACTCATTGTGCCTTCAGTACTATTTACTCTTTGTTCCTATATTGCTACATTTTACTCTTTGTGCCTTCAGTACTTTTTAATCTTTGTGCCTTCAGTGCTACTTTTTACTCTTTGTGCCTTCAGTGTTACTTTTTACTCTTTGTGCCTTCAGGACTATGTTTTTCTCTTTGTGCCTTCAGTACTACTTTTTACTCTTTGTGCATTCAGTATTACTTTTTACTCTTTTTGCCTTCAGTGCTACGTTTTACTCTTTGTGCCTTCAGTATTACTTTTTACTCTTTGTGCCTTCAGTACTACTTTTTACTCTTTGTTCCTATAGTGATAATATTTACTCTTTGTGCCTTCAGTGCTACTTTTTACTCTTTGTGCCTTCAGTACTACATTTTACTCTCTGTGCCTTCAGTACTACGTTTTACTCTTTGTGCCTTCAGTATCACTTTTTACTCTTTTTGCCTTCAATGCTACTTTTTACTCTTTGTGCCTTCAGTATTACTTTTTACTCTTTGTGCCTTCAGTACTACTTTTTACTCTTTGTTCCCATAGTGCTACTTTTTACTCTTTGTTCCTTCAGAACTACTTTTTACGCCTTGTTCCTACAGTGCTACTTTTTACTGTTTGTGCCTTCAGTGCTACTTTTTACTTGTTGTGCCTTCAGTGCCACTTTTTACTCTTTGTGCCTTCAGTACTACATTTTACTCTTTGTCCCTTCAGTACTACTTTTACTGTCTGCTTCTATAGTGCTACTTTTTACTCTTTGTGCCTTCAGTACTACTTTTTACTCTTTGTGCTTCAGTGCTACTTTTTACTCTTTGTTCTTATAGTGGAACATTTTACTCTTTGTGCCTTCAGTATTACTTTTTACTCTTTCTGCCTGCAGTACTACTTTTTACTCTTTGTTCCTATAGTGCTACTTTTTAGTCATTGTGCCTTCAGTGCCACTTTTTACTCTTTGTGCCTTCAGTAGTACGTTTTACTCTTTGTCCCTTCAGTACTACTTTTACTGTTTGTTCCTATATTGCTACTTTTTACTCTTTGTGCCTTCAGTACTACTTTTTACTCTTTCTGCCTTCAGTGCTACTTTTTACTCTTTGTGCCTTCAGTACTACTTTTTACTCTTTGTTCTTATAGTGCTACTTTTTACTCTTTGAGCCTTCAGTGTTACTTTTTACTCTTTGTGCCTTCAGTACTTCTTTTTATTATTTGTGCCTTCAGTGCTACTTTTTACTCTTAGTGCCTTCAGTATTACTTTTTACTCATTGTGCCTTCAGTACTACTATTTACTCTTTGTTCCTATAGTGCTACATTTTACTCTTTGTGCCTTCAGTACTTTTTACTCTTTGTGCCTTCAGTGCTACTTTTTACGCTTTGTGCCTTCATTGTTACTTTTTACTCTTTGTGCCTTCAGGACTATGTTTTTCTCTTTGTGCCTTCAGTACTACTTTTTACTCTTTGTGCCTTCAGTATTACTTTTTACTCTTTTTGCCTTCAGTGCTACGTTTTACTCTTTGTGCCCTCAGTATTACTTTTTACTCTTTGTGCCTTCAGTACTACTTTTTACTCTTTGTTCCTATAGTGATAATTTTTACTCTTTGTTCCCTCAGTGCTTCTTTTTACTCTTTGTGCCTTCAGTACTACGTTTTACTCTCTGTGCCTTCAGTACTACGTTTTACTCTTTGTTCATTCAGTGCTACTTTTTACTCTTTGTGCCTTCAGTATTACTTTTTACTCTATGTGCCTTCAGTACTACTTTTTACTCTTTGTTCCCATAGTGCTACTTTTTACTCTTTGTCCCTTCAGTACTACTTTTTACTCTTTGTTCCAATAGTGCTACTTTTTACTCTTTGTGCCTTCAGTGCTACTTTTTACTCATTGTGCCTTCAGTGCCACTTTTTACTCTTTGTGCCTTCAGTACTACATTTTACTCTTTGTCCCTTCAGTACTACTTTTACTGTCTGTTCCTATAGTGCTACTTTTTACTCTTTGTGCCTTCCGTACTACTTTTTACTCTTTGTGCTTCAGTGCTACTTTTTACTCTTTGTTCTTATAGGTGTATGTTTTACTCTTTGTGCCTTCAGTGCTACTTTTTACTCTTTGTGCCTTCAGTACTTCTTTTTATTATTTGTGCCTTCAGTGCTACTTTTTACTCTTTGTGCCTTCAGTATTACTTTTTACTCTTTCTGCCTGCAGTACTACTTTTTACTCTTTGTTCCTATAGTGCTACTTTTTGCTCTGTGTGCCTTCAGTTTTACTTTTTACTCATTGTGCCTTCAATGCTACTTTTTAGTCATTGTGCCTTCAGTGCCACTTTTTACTCTTTGTGCCTTCAGTAGTACGTTTTACTCTTTGTTCTTATAGTGCTACATTTTACTCTTTGAGCCTTCAGTGTTACTTTTTACTCTTTGTGCCTTCAGTACTTTTTTTAATTATTTTTGCCTTCAGTGCTAGTTTTTACTCTTTGTGCCTTCAGTATTACTTTTTACTCTTTGTGCCTTCAGTACTACGTTTTACTCTTTGTTCTTATAGTGCTAGTTTTTACTCTTTGTACCTTCAGTGCTACTTTTTACTCATTGTGCCTTCAGTGCTACTTTTTACTCTTTGTGCCTTCAGTACTACTTTTTACTCTTTGTTCCTATAGTGCTACTTTTTACTCTTTGTGCCTTCAGTGCTACTTTTTACTCTTTGTGCCTTCAGTACTTCTTTTTATTATCTGTGCCTTTAGTGTTACTTTTTACTTTTTGTGCCTTCAGTATTACTTTTTACTCTTTCTGCCTTCATTACTACTTTTTACTCTTTGTTCCTATAGTGCTACTTTTTGCTCTTTGTGCCTTCAGTTTTACTTTTTACTCTTTGTGTCTTCAGTGCTACTTTTTACTCATTGTGCCTTCAGTGCCACTTTTTACACTTTGTGTCTTCAGTAGTACATTTTACTCTTTGTCCCTTCAGTACTACTTTTACTGTTTGTTCCTATAGTGCTACTTTTTATTCTTTGTGCCTTCAGTACTACTTTTTACTCTTTGTGCCTTCAGTGCTACTTTTTACTCTTTGTGCCTTCAGTACTACTTTTTACTCTTTGTTCTTCTAGTGCTACTCTTTGCCCTTTGAGCCTTCAGTGTTACTTTTTACTCTGTGTGCCTTCAGTACTTCTTTTTATTATTTGTGCCTTTAGTGCTACTTCTTACTCTTTGTGCCTTCCGTATTACTTTTTACTCTTTGTGCCTTCAGTACTACTTTTTACTCTTTGTTCTTATAGTGCTACTTTTTACTCTTTGTACCTTCAGTGCTACTTTTTACTTGTTGTGCCTTCAGTGCTGCTTTTTACTCTTTGTGCCTTCAGTACTACTTTTTACTCTTTGTTCCTATAGTGCTACTTTTTACTCTTTGTGCCTTCAGTGCTACTTTTTACTCTTTGTGTCTTCAGTACTACTTTTTACTCTTTGTTCCTATAGTGCTACTTTTTACTCTTTGTGCCTTCAGTACTACTTTTTACTCTTTGTTCCTATAGTGCTCCTTTTTACTCTTCCTTCAATGCTACTTTTACTCTTTGTGCCTTCAGTGTTACTTTTTACTCTTTGTGCCTTTAGTACTACGTTTAACTCTTTTTGCCTTCAGTACTACTTTTTACTCTTTGTGCCTTCAGTATTACTTTTTACTCTTTTTGCCTTCAGTGCTTTTTACTCTTTGTACCTTCAGTACTACTTTTTAGTCTTTGTTCCTATAGTGCTACTTTTTACTCTTTGTGCCTTCAGTACTACTTTTTACTCTTTGTTCCTATATTGCTACGTTTTACTCTTTGTGCCTTCAGTACTACTATTAACTCTTTGTGCCTTCAGTACTACTTTTAACTCTTTGTGCCTTCAGTACTACTTTTAACTCTTTGTGCCTTCAGTTTTACTTTTTACTCTTTGTGCCTTCAGTACTACATTTTACTCTTTGTGCCTTCAGTACTACTTTTTACTCATTGTGCCTTCAGTGCTACCTTTTACTGTTTGTGCCTTCAGTATTACTTTTTATTCTTTGTGCCTTCAGTACTACTTTTTACTCTTTGTTCCTATAGTGCTACTTTTTACTCTTTGTCCCTTCAGTGTTACTTTTTACTCTTTGTGCCTTTAGTACTACGTTTAACTCTTTTTGCCTTCAGTACTACTTTTTACTCTTTGTGCCTTCAGTACTACATTTTACTCTTTGTGCCTTCAGTACTACTTTTTATTCTTTGTGCCTTCAGTACTACTTTTTACTCTTTGTTCCTATAGTGCTACTTTTTACTCTTTGTCCCTTCAGTACTACTTTTTACTTTCTGTTCCTATAGTGCTACTTTTTACTCTTTGTGCCTTCTGTACTACTTTTTACTTTTTGTGCCTTCAGTGCTACTTTTTACTCTTTCTGCCTTCAGTACTACGTTTTACTCTTTGTTCTTATATTGCTACTTTTTACTCTGTGTGCCTTCAGTGTTACTTTTTACTCTTTGTGCCTTCAGTACTACTTTTTACTCTTTGTTCTTAAAGTGCTACTGTTTAATCTTTGTGCCTTCAGTGCTACTTTTTACTCTTTGTGCCTTCAGTACTCCTTTTTACTATTTGTTCCATAGTGCTACTTTTTACTCTTTGTGCCTTCAGTGCTACATTTTACTCTTTGTGCCTTCAGTGCTACTTTTTACTCTTTGCGCCTTCAGTACTACTTTTTACTCTTTGTTCCTATAGTGCAACTTTTTACTCTTTGTTCCTTCAATACTACATTTCCCTCTTTGTGCCTTCAGTGCTACTTTTTACTCTTTGTTCTTTCAGTGCTACTTTTTACTCTTTGTGCCTTCAGTACTATGTTTTACTCTTTGTGCCTTCAGTACTACTTTTTACTCTTTGTGCCTTCAGTGCTAGGTTTTACTCTTTGTGCCTTCAGTACTATGTTTTACTCTTTCTGCCTTCAGTACTACTTTTTACTCTTTGCGCCTTCAGTAGTATGTTTTACTCTTTGTGCCTTCAGTACTATGTTTTACTCTTTGTGCCTTCAGTACTACTTTTTACTCTTTGTGCCTTCAGTGCTAGTTTTTACTCTTTGTGCCTTCAGTACTACGTTTTACTTTTTGTGCCTTCAGTACTACTTTTTACTCTTTGTGCCTTCAGTGCTACTTTTTACTCTTTGTTCCTTTCAGTGCTACTTTTTACTCTTTGTGCCTTCAGTACTACATGATACCTTTTCTTTAGGTACACAAATCCAGTATAACATTTCACAACATGATGATGTATGATTCTGTCATCTGAATAAATCATCACATTTTGTCTATGCAATACAAAAGGTTCTATTGCCTATACATTGCTAATTAGGATTCATGATTATTCCAATGGACAAAGCACTGAAAAACATGCTGAAAATGGTATAGAATTTAAGCTTTTTGGCAGGGGACAAGCTTCATTGCACCCCCATTGTAGGGAGAGACCACCCACAACCCTCTAACTTATACATACCAACTCCATGGTCACACATCAGTGACAAAAGGACAACACCTCCTGTTCACTTAAAGTGGCTTTTGGTGATAAATCCATTGCACTGCTGTCAGTCAGACAAAAGGCTTAAACAGCTTAAACATGTGTTTCTGATTATTACCATTGTCTACACAGTAGACTGTACCTCTGTGCATCAAAGATTATCCTGGATTTAACAATGCTGAATGTATTTCCATCCTCAAAAGCAGGAGCATTTTCCAAATATGGCCAGGTGCAGTGACTGCCTAAGAATCTAAGTAATATGTACTCATTCGCCCATTTAAGCCACCTGTCTCTTGGGCAATACTGTTACTTTCAAATCTGGATTCTTAAAATGGAACTAAATGAACAATTATGCTGCCACAATTTGCTTTTGTGTCTAAGTGAAAGAAAACGGGACCTTCTTGCTGTCTTTCCTTCACCTGCTTTGCAAAATTGTCTTCTGCTTTCCTGGATGTGACTGAACCACCAGGATCTCTTCTGCTTTCATGGACATGACTGAACCACCAGGATATCTTCTCTTTCCTGCACATGACTGACCCACCAGGATCTCTCCTGCTTTCCTGGACATGACTAACCCACCAGGATCTCTTCTGCTTTCCTGGACATGACTGACCCACCAGGATCTCTTCTGCTTTCCTGACCATGACTGAGCCACCAGGATCTCTTCTGCTTTCCTGACCATGACTGAACCACCAGGATCTCTTCTGCTTTCCTGGACATGACTAACCCACCAGGATCTCTTCTGCTTTCCTGGACATGATTGACCCACCAGGAGCGCTTCTGCTTTCCTGGACATGACTGACCCACAAGGATCTCTTCTGCTTTCCTGACCGTGACTGACCCACCATGATCTCTTTTGCTTTCCTGACCATGACTGAACCCCCAGGATCTCTTCTGCTTTCCTGCACATGACTGACCTACCGGGATCTTTTCTGCTTTCCTGCATGTGACTGAGCCACCAGGATCTCTTCTCTTTCCTGACATGACTGAGCCACCAGGATCTCTTCTGCTTTCCTGCACATGACTGAGCCACCAGGATCTCTTCTGCTTTCCTGCACATGACTGAGCCACCAGGATCTCTTCTGCTTTCCTGCACATGACTGACCAACCAAGATCTCTTCTTCTTCACCTTGACCATCACTGCAAATCTGGGCTACATAGTTTTCTACAGTGATGCCCTAATTTCTTCATCTGTCCCACAGTGTGCATCCTCCTTCCCATCTCAGGAATCCCATCTTTATCAGCTCAACCTTCCTCTGATACTCCATCTTGACTTCACCACTTTCTGTACCATATAGAAGCTCTGGTCACAACACAGTTTTGTACACCTTACGTTTCAGCTCCTTTTACATTCCTCTATCCCACAGTGCACTTAACCATTTGTGTCAGTAAGGACCTCTGATCCTAGCATTGGAGTCTTCATTCAAATTTACCTTTTCTTCTTAAACAACATCAGCAAGGTACTGTAAGCTAAAGCCACATCAGAAAGGTACTGTAAGCTTAAATTGCATCACCAAGATACTCAAAAGCTGTTTAATTATTTTATTTTCTGTCTCAGCCATCAGAATCTTCTTTTTTCACCATCTGCTGCATGACCATTGTATTGTCTTGTCTGTACTCAGTTTCATCCCATGTGCCTTTAATATTGTATTCCATTCTCCAATCCTTTTCTAAAGGTCTTGTTCAGGGTCTGCCTGTAGTGCCACATCATCTGCATGCAGAAGCTTTGTTGACCTGTCCTCTCCGGCATTATCACTAATGTAGCCCATCAATGCAGCATCATAACAGCAGTGGGCTCAATGCTAAATCATGATGCAGAATCACTCCCAATGGGAACCATTCTGTGAGTCAAAAGACTATTGTTACTTGTGCCATTGGTTTCTTGAACATAGCCTATACTAATTCTACCAATGTTTCTGGGACTTTGAAATAACACAGGACTGATCAAATCTTTTTTCTTGTGAACTTATCAGATGCATTTTCCAAGTCAAGGAGCAGCTAGTTGGACTCTCACTGATAATATATTAATCAACACAGACAAAGACAATCATACTTCTCTCATCATTGATACTGGACGAAGGCAGTCATACTTCTCTGTTATTGATAATGGACAAAGGCAATCATATGTCTCTGTTATTGATAATGGACAGTGGCAATCGCACTTCTCTGTTATTGATACTGGGCAAAGGCAGTCATAATTCTCTGTTATTGATAATGGACAATGGCAATCACACTTCTCTGTTACTGATATAGGACAAAGGCAGTCATACTTCTCTGTTATTGATAATGGACAACGGCAATCATACATCTCTGTTATTGATAATGGACAGTGGCAATCACACTTCTCTGTTATTGATAATGGACAAAGGCAGTCATACTTCTCTGTTATTGATAATGGACAAAGGCAGTCATACTTCTCTTGTGGTCACTGATGCCATTCAAGCCTTTGATATAATTAGTCATGCAATTCTACTTTCCCACATGGCTAAAGTAGACATTAGCCCTACAGGCCATTGACTGGTTGAAAAAATTTCACACCTAGAAAAAATTAAGGATAATAAAAAGCTCCTCCTTTTCTAAAGAAGTATCACTTCCATCTGGGTTACATGAATTCTCACTCCTTGCCTCTTTAATTGTTTCTATTTTTAATAATAAACTTCCCTTAGACATGCCCAGCTCCAGGTTTATTACATGCATATGGCATCAAAATTTGAAAGCCCAGTCCTGCCCGACTCTCAGTTTTATTACATGCAGATGACATCGCCATCTGAAATCCCAGTCCTTCTCAGCTCTCAGTTTTATTACATGCAAATGACATCGCCATCTGAAATCTCAGTCCTGCCAATCTCTCAGTTTTATTACATGCAGATGACATCCCCATCTGAAATCCCAGCCATGCCCAGCTCTCGGTTTTATTATAAGCAGATGACATTGCATCTGAAATATCAGTCCTACCCATCTCTCAGTTTTATTACATAAAGATGACATCAGCATTAGAAATCCCAGCCCTGCCCAGCTGTCAGTTTTATTAAATGCAGATGACATCACCATCTGAAATCCCAGTCATTCCCAGCTCTCAGATTTATTACATGCAGATGACATTGCCATATGAAATCCCAGTCCTGCCCACTTCTCAGTTTTATTACGTGCAGATGACATCATCATCTGAAATCACAGTCCTTCCTGACTCTCAGATGTATTACATGCAGATGACATCACCATCTGAAATCCCAGCCCTTCCTAGATCTCAGTTTTATTATATGCAGATGACATCGCCAGCTGAAATCACAGTCCTGTCCGGATATTAGTTTTATTACATGGAGATGACATCACCATCTGAAATCCCAGTCCTACCCGACTTTCAGTATTATTACATGCAGATGACATCGCCATCTGAAATCCCAGTCCTGCCGGACTTGCAGTTTTATTACATGCAGATGATATCACCATCTGAAATTCCAGTCCTTCCCAGCTCTCAGTTTTATTACATGCAGATGACATCACCATCTGAAATCCCAGTCAATCCCAGCTCTCAGTTTTATTACAGCAGATGACATCGCCATCTGAAATCCCAGTCATTCCCAGCTCTCAGTTTTATTACAGCAGATGACATCACCATCTGAAATCCCAGTCCTACCCAGCTCTCAGTTTTATTACATGCAGATGACATCCCCATCTGAAATCCCAGTCCTGCCCAGCGCTCAGTTTTAATACATGCAGATGACATCGCCATTTGAAATATCAGTCCTGCCCATCTCTCAGTTTTATTACATACAGATGAAAACACCATATGAAATCACAGTCCTGCACAGCTTTCAGTTTCATTACATGCAGATGACATCGCCATCTGAAATCACAGTCCTTCCCAGCTCTCAGTTCTATTACATGCAGATGACATCGCTATCTGAAATCCCAGTCCAGCCCGACTCTCAGTTTTATTACACGCAGATGACATCTCCATGTGAAATCCCAGTCCATCCCAGCTCTCAGTTTTATTACATGCAGATGACATCACCATCTGAAATCCCAGTCCTGCAGACCTCTCAGTTCTATTACATGCAGATGACATCACCAACTGACATACCAGTCTGGCCCGAATCTCAGTTTTATTACATGCAGATGACATCGCCATCTGAAATCCCAGTCCTGCCCGACTCTCACTTTATTACATGCAGAAGACATCTCCATGTGAAATCCCAGTCCTTCCCAGATCTCAGTTTTATTACATGCAAATGACATCGCCATCAGAAATCCCAGTCCTGCCTAACTCTCAGTTTTATTACATGCAGATGACATAGCCATCTGAAATCCCAGTCCTGCCCAACTGTCAGTTTTATTACATGCAGATGACATCGCCATCTGAAATCACAGTCCTCCCCGATTCTCATTTTTTTTACATGCAGATGACATTGCCATCTGAAATCACAGTCCTGCCCGGCTCTAAGTTTTATTACATGCAGGTGATATCTCCATCTGAAATCCCAGTCTTGCCTGACTCTGAGGTTTATTACATGCAGATGACATCGCCATCTGAAATCCCAGTCTTGCCCAGCTCACAGTTTTATTACATGCAGACGATATCGCCATCTAAATCCCAGCCCTGCCTGACTCTCAGTTTTGTTACATGCAGATGACATAGCCATCTGAAATCCCAGTCCTGGCCGACTCTCAGTTTTATTTCATGCAGATGCCATCGACATCTGAAATACCAGTCCTGCGCGACTCCAAGTTTTATTACATGCAGAAGAAATCGCCAAATGAAATCCCAGTCATGCCCGACTCTCAGTTTTATTATATGCAGATGACATCGCCGTCTGAAATCCCAGTCCTGCCCAACTCTCAGTTTTATTACATGCAGATGACATCGCCATCTGAAATCCCAGTCCTGCCCGACTCTCAGTTTTATTACATGCAGATGACATTGCCATCTGAAATCCCAGTCCTGCCCATCTCTCAGTTTTATTACATGCAGATGACATTGCCATCTGAAATCCCAGTCCTGCCCGACTCTCAGTTTTATTACATGCAGATGACATCGCCATCTGAAATCCCAGTCCTTCCCAGCTCTCAGTTTTATTACATGCAGATGACATCGCCATCTGAAATCCCAGTCCTGCCCAGCTCTCAGTTTTATTACATGCAGATGACATCGCCATCTGAAATCCCGGTCCTGCTCGACTCTCAGTATTATTACATGCAGATGACATCACCATCTGAAATCCCAGTCCTGCTGACTCTCAGTTTTATTACATGCAGATGACATTGCCATCTGAAATCCCAGTCCTGCCCGACTCTCAGTTTTATTACATGCAGATGACATCGCCATCTGAAATCCCAGTCCTGCCCGACTCTCAGTTTTATTACATGCAGATGACATCACCTTCTGAAATCCCAGTCCTGCCCACATCGCAGTTTTATTACATGCAGATGACATCGCCATCTGAAATCCCAGTCCTGCCCGACTCTCAGTTTTATTACATGCAGATGACATCGCCATCTGAAATCCCAGTCCTGCCCGACTCTCAGTTTTATTACATGCAGATGACATCGCCATATGAAATACCAGTCCAGCCCGACTCTCATGTTTTTACATGCAGATCACATCCCCATCTGAAATCTCAGTCCTGCACAACTCTCAGTTATATTACATGCAGATGACATAGCCATCTGAAATCCCAGTCCTGCCAGACTCTCAGTTTTATTGCGTGCAGGTGACATCACCATCTGAAATCCAAGTCCTGCCCAACTCTCAGTTTTATTACATGCAGATGATATAGCCATCTGAAATCCCAGTCCTGCCCGACTCTCAGTTTTATTACATGCAGATGAAATTGCCAACTGAAATCCCAGTCCTGCCCGATTCTCAGTTTTATTACATGCAGATGACATCGCCATCTGAAATCCCAGTCCTGCCCAACTCTCAGTTTTATTACATGCAGATGACATCACCATCTGAAATCCCAGTCCTGCCCGACTCTCAGTTTTATTACATGCAGATGACATCGCCATCTGAAATCCCAGTCCTGCCCGACTCTCAGTTTTATTACATGCAGATGACATCGCCATCTGAAATCCCAGTCCTGCCCAACTCTCAGTTTTATTACATGCAGATGACATTGCCATCTGAAATCCCAGTCCTGCCCGACTCTCAGTTTTATTACATGCAGATGACATCGCCATCTGAAATCCCAGTCCTGCCCACTCTCAGTTTTATTACATGCAGATGACATTGCCATCTGAAATCCCAGTCCTGCCCGACTCTCAGTTTTATTACATGCAGATGACATCGCCATCTGAAATCCCAGTCCTGCCCGACTCTCAGTTTTATTACATGCAGATGACATTGCCATCTGAAATCCCAGTCCTGCCCGACTCTCAGTTTTATTACATGCAGATGACATTGCCATCTGAAATCCCAGTCCTGCCCGACTCTCAGTTTTATTACATGCAGATGACATTGCCATCTAAAATCCCAGTCCTGCACAACTCTCAGTTTTATTAAATGCAGATGACATTGCCATCTGAAATCCCAGTCCTTCCCAGCTCTCAGTTTTATTACATGCAGATGACATTGCCATCTGAAATCCCAGTCCTGCCCGACTCTCAGTTTTATTACATGCAGATGACATCACCATCTGAAATCCCAGTCCTGCCCGACTCTCAGTTTTATTACATGCAGATGACATCGCCATCTGAAATCCCAGTCCTGCCCAGCTCTCAGTTTTATTACATGCAGATGACATCGCCATCTGAAATCCCAGTCCTGCCCGACTCTCAGTTTTATTACATGCAGATGACATTGCCATCTGGAATCCCAGTCCTACCCGACTCTCAGTTTCATTACATGCAGATGACATCGCCATCCGAAATCCCAGTCCTGCTGACTCTCAGTTTTATTACATGCAGATGACATCGCCATCTGAAATCCCAGTCCTGCCCGACTCTCAGTTTTATTACATGCAGATGACATTGCCATCTGAAATCCCAGTCCTGCCCGACTCTCAGTTTTATTACATGCAGATGACATCGCCATCTGAAATCCCAGTCCTGCCCAACTCTCAGTTTTATTACATGCAGATGATATCGCCATCTGAAATCCCAGCCCTGCCCGACTCTCAGTTTTATTACATGCAGATGACATCGCCATCTGAAATCTCAGTCCTTACCAGCTCTCAGTTTTATTACATGCAGATGACATGGCCATCTGAAGCCCATTACTGAACGACTCTCAGTTTTATTACATGCGAAGACATCGCCATCTGAAATCCCGTTCCTGCCTGACTCTCAGTTTTATTACATGCAGATGACATCGCCATCTGAAATCCCAGTCCTGCCCGACTCTCAGTTTTATTACATGCAGATGACATCGCCATCTGAAATCCCAGTCCTACCCGACTCTCAGTTTTATTACATGCAGATGACATCGCCATCTGAAATCCCAGTCCTGCCCGACTCTCAGTTTTATTACATGCAGATGACATTGACATCTGAAATCCCAGTCCAGCCCACATTGCAGTTTTATTACATGCAGATGACATCGCCATCTGAAATCCCAGTCCTGCCCGGCTCTCTGTTTTATTACATGCAGATGACATCGCCATCTGAAATCCCAGTCCTGCTGACTCTCAGTTTTATTACATGCAGATGACATCGCCATCTGAAATCCCAGTCCTGCCTGACTCTGAGTTTTATTACATGCAGATGACATCGCCATCTGAAATCCCAGTCCTGCTCGACTCTCAGTTTTATTACATGCAGATGACATCGCCATCTGAAATCCCAGTCCTGCCCGACTCTCAGTTTTATTACATGCAGATGACATCGCCATCTGAAATCCCAGTCCTGCCCGACTCTCAGTTTTATTACATGCAGATGACATCATTTGAAATCCCAGTCCTGCCCGACTCTCAGTTTTATTACATGCAGATGACATCGCCATCTGAAATCCCAGTCCTGCCCAACTCTCAGTTTTATTACATGCAGATGACATCGCCATCTGAAATCCCAGTCCTGCCCGACTCTCAGTTTTATTACATGCAGATGACATTGCCATCTGAAATCCCAGTCCTGCCCATCTCTCAGTTTTATTACATGCAGATGACATCGCCATCTGAAATCCCAGTCCTGCCCGACTCTCAGTTTTATTACATGCAGATGACATCGCCATCTGAAAGCCCAGTCCTTCCCAGCACTCAGTTTTATTACATGCAGATGACATTGCCATCTGAAATCCCAGTCCTGCCCGACTCTCAGTTTTATTACATGCAGATGACATTGCCATCCGAAATCCCAGTCCTTTCCAGCTCTCAGTTTTATTACATGCAGATGACATCGCCATCTGAAATCCCAGTCCTGCTCATCTCTCAGGTTTATTATATGCAGATGACATCGCAATCTGAAATCCAAGTCCTGCCCAGCTCTTAGTTTTAATATATGCAGATGACATCGCCATCTGAAATATCAGTCCTGCCCATGTCTCAGTTTTATTACATACAGATGACGACACCATATGAAATCCCAGTCCTGCCCAGCTCTCAGTTTTATTACATGCAGATGACATCACCATCTGAAATAACAGTCCTGCCCGACTGTCAGTTTTGTTGCATGCAGTTGACATCGCCATCTGAAATCACAGTCCAGCCCGACTCTCAGTTTTATTACATGCAGATGACATCGCCATCTGAAATATCAGTCCTGCCCATGTCTCAGTTTTATTACATACAGATGACGACACCATCTGAAATTCCAGTCCTTCCCAGCTCTCAGTTTTATGACATACAGATGGCATTGCCATCTGAAATCCCAGTCCTGCACAGCTCTCAGTTTTATTACATGCAGATGACATCGCCATCTGAAATCCCAGTCCTGCCCGACTCTCAGTTTTATTAAATGCAGATGACATCGCCATCTGAAATCCCAGTCTGGCCTGACTCTCAGTTTCATTACATGCAGATGACATCTGCATCTGAAATCCCAGTCCTTCCCAGCTCTCAGTTTTATTACATGCAGATGACATCGCCATCTGAAATTCCAGTACTGCCCGACTCTCAGTTTTATTACATGTAGATGACATCGCCATCTGAAATCCCAGTCCTGCTCGACTCTCAGTTTAATTACATGCAGATTACATCGCCATCTGAAATACCAGTCCTGCCTGACTCTCATGTTTTTAAATGCAGATGACATCGCCATCTGAAATCCCAGTCCTGCCCGACTCTCAGTTTTATTACATGCAGATGACATAGCCATCTGAAATCCCAGTCCTGCCCGACTCTCAGTTTTATTGCATGCAGATGACATCACCAACTGAAATCCAAGTCCTGCCAAACTCTCAGTTTTATTACAAGCAGATGATATAGCCATCTGAAATCCCAGTCCTGCCCGACTCTCAGTTTTATTACATGCAGAAGAAATTGCCAACCGAAATCCCAGTCCTGCCCGATTCTCAGTTTTATTACATGCAGATGACATCGCCATCTGAAATCCCAGTCCTGCCCGGCTCTCTGTTTTATTACATGCAGATAACATCGCCATCTGAATTCCCAGTCCTGCCCGACTCTCAGTTTTATTACATGCAGATGACATCGCCATCTGAAATTCCAGTCCTGCCCGACTCTCAGTTTTATTACATGTAGATGATATCGCCATCTGAAATCCCAGTCCTGCCTGACTCTCAGTTTTATTACATGCAGAAGAAATCACCAACTGAAATCCCAGTCATGCCCGACTCTCAGGTTTATTATATGCAGATGACATCACCATCTGAAATCCCAGTCCTGCTCATCTCTCAGTTTTATTACATGCAGATGACATCGCCATCTGAAATCCCAGACCTACCCGACTCTCAGTTTTATTACATGTAGATGACATTGCCATCTGAAATCCCAGTCCTGCCTGACTCTCAGTTTTATTACATGCAGATGACATCGCCATCTGAAATCCCAGTCCTGCCCGACTCTCAGTTTTATTACATGCAGATGACATCGCCATCTGAAATCCCAGTCCTGCCCGACTCTCAGTTTTATTACATGCAGATGACATCGCCATCTGAAATCCCAGTCCTGCCCGACTCTCAGTTTTATTACATGCAGATGACATCGCCATCTGAAATCCCAGTCCTTCCCAGCTCTCAGTTTTATTACATGCAGATGACATTGCCATCTGAAATCCCAGTCCTGCCCGACTCTCAGTTTTATTACATGCAGATGACATTGCCATCTGAAATCCCAGTCCTGCCTGACTCTCAGTTTTATTACATGCAGATGACATCGCCATCTGAAATCCCAGTCCTGCCCATCTCTCAGTTTTATTACATGCAGATGACATCGCCATCTGAAATCCCAGTCCTGCCCGACTCTCAGTTTTATTACATGCAGATGACATTGCCATCTGAAATCCCAGTCCTGCCCAGCTCTCAGTTTTATTACATGCAGATGACATCGCCATCTGAAATCCCAGTCCTGCCCAACTCTCAGTTTATTACATGCAGATGACATCGCCATCTGAAATCCCAGTCCTGCCCAGCTCTCAGTTTTATTACATGCAGATGACATCACCATCTGAAATCCCAGTCCTGCCCGACTCTCAGTTTTATTACATGCAGATGACATTGCCATCTGAAATCCCAGTCCTGCCCAACTCTCAGTTTTATTACATGCAGATGACATCACCATCTGAAATCCCAGTCCTGCCCAGCTCTCAGTTTTATTACATGCAGATGACATCGCCATCTGAAATCCCAGTCCTGCCCAGCTCTCAGTTTTATTACATGCAGATGACATCACCATCAGAAATCTCAGTCCTGCCCGACTCTTAGTTTTATTACATGCAGATGACATTGCCATCTGAAATCCCAGTTCTGCCCATCTCTCAGTCTTATTTCATGCAGATGACATTGCCATCTGAAATCCCAGTCCTGCCCGACTCTCAGTTTTATTTCATGCAGATGACATTGCCATCTAAATTCCCAGTCCTGCCCATCTCTCAGTTTTATTACATGCAGATGACATCGCCACCTAAAATCCCAGTCCTGCCCGACTCTCAGTTTTATTACATGCAGATGACATTGCCATCTGAAATCCCAGTCCTGCCCGACTCTCAGTTTTATTACATGCAGATGACATCGCCATCTGAAATCCCAGTCCTGCCCGACTCTCAGTTTTATTACATGCAGATGACATCACCATCTGAAATCCCAGTCCTGCCCAACTCTCAGTTTTATTACATGCAGATGACATCGCCATCTGAAATCCCAGTCCTGCCCGACTCTCAGTTTTATTACATGCAGATGACATCGCCATCTGAAATCCCAGTCCTGCCCAGCTCTCAGTTTTATTACATGCAGATGACATTGCCATCTGAAATCCCAGTCCTGCCCGACTCTCAGTTTTATTACATGCAGATGACATCGCCATCTGAAATCCCAGTCCTGCCCAGCTCTCAGTTTTATTACATGCAGATGACATTGCCATCTGAAATCCCAGTCCTGCCCAACTCTCAGTTTTATTACATGCAGATGACATTGCCATCTGAAATCCCAGTCCTGCCCAGCTCTCAGTTTTATTACATGCAGATGACATCGCCATCTGAAATCCCAGTCCTGCCCGACTCTCAGTTTTATTACATGCAGATGACATCGCCATCTGAAATCCCAGTCCTGCCCGACTCTCAGTTTTATTACATGCAGATGACATCACCATCTGAAATCCCAGTCCTGCCCGACTCTCAGTTTTATTACATGCAGATGACATTGCCATCTGAAATCCCAGTCCTGCCCGACTCTCAGTTTTATTACATGCAGATGACATTGCCATCTGAAATCCCAGTCCTGCCCAACTCTCAGTTTTATTACATGCAGATGACATCGCCATCTGAAATCCCAGTCCTGCCCGACTCTCAGTTTTATTACATGCAGATGACATCGCCATCTGAAATCCCAGTCCTGCCCGACTCTCAGTTTTATTACATGCAGATGACATCGCCATCTGAAATCCCAGTCCTGCTCGACTCTCAGTATTATTACATGCAGATGACATCACCATCTGAAATCCCAGTCCTGCCCGACTCTCAGTTTTATTACATGCAGATGACATCGCCATCTGAAATCCCAGTCCTGCCCATCTCTCAGTTTTATTACATGCAGATGACATCGCCATCTGAAATCCCAGTCCTGCCCGACTCTCAGTTTTATTACATGCAGATGACATCGCCATCTGAAATCCCAGTCCTGCCCGACTCTCAGTTTTATTACATGCAGATGACATTGCCATCTGAAATCCCAGTCCTGCCCGACTCTCAGTTTTATTACATGCAGATGACATCGCCATCTGAAATCCCAGTCCTGCCCGACTCTCAGTTTTATTACATGCAGATGACATTGCCATCTGAAATCCCAGTCCTGCCCGACTCTCAGTTTTATTACATGCAGATGACATCGCCATCTGAAATCCCAGTCTGCCCGACTCTCAGTTTTATTACATGCAGATGACATCGCCATCTGAAATCCCGGTCCTGCTTGACTCTCAGTATTATTACATGCAGATGACTTCACCATCTGAAATCCCAGTCCTGCCGACTCTCATTTTTATTATATGCAGATGACATCGCCATCTGAAATCCCAGTCCTGCCCGACTCTCAGTTTTATTACATGCAGATGACATCGCCATCTGAAATCCCAGTCCTGCCCGACTCTCAGTTTTATTACATGCAGATGACATCGCCATCTGAAATCCCAGACCTGCCCGACTCTCAGTTTTATTACATGTAGATGACATTGCCATCTGAAATCCCAGTCCTGCCCATCTCTCAGTTTTATTACATGCAGATGACATCGCCATCTGAAATCCCAGTCCTGCCCAGCTCTCAGTTTTATTACATGCAGATGACATCGCCATCTGAAATCCCAGTCCTGCCCGACTCTCAGTTTTATTACATGCAGATGACATCGCCATCTGAAATCCCAGTCCTGCCCGACTCTCAGTTTTATTACATGCAGATGACATCGCCATCTGAAATCCCAGTCCTGCCCAACTCTCAGTTTTATTACATGCAGATGACATCGCCATCTAAAATTCCAGTCCTGCCCGACTCTCACTTTTATTACATGCAGATGACATCGCCATCTGAAATCCCAGTCCTGCCCGACTCTCAGTTTTATTACATGCAGATGACATCGCCATCTGAAATCCCAGTCCTGCCCGACTCTCAGTTTTATTACATGCAGATGACATCGCCATCTGAAATCCCAGTCCTTCCCAGCTCTCAGTTTTATTACATGCAGATGACATCGCCATCTGAAATCCCAGTCCTGCCCGACTCTCAGTTTTATTACATGCAGATGACATCGCCATCTGAAATAACAGTCCTGCCCAACTGTCAGTTTTATTACATGCAGATGACATCGCCATCAGAAATCTCAGTCCTGCCCGACTCTTAGTTTTATTTCATGCAGATGACATTGCCATCTGAAATCCCAGTCCTGCCCGACTCTCAGTTTTATTACATGCAGATGACATTGCCATCTGAAATCCCAGTCCTGCCCGACTCTCAGTTTTATTACATGCAGATGACATCGCCATCTGAAATCCCAGTCCTGCCCAGCTCTCAGTTTTATTACATGCAGATGACATCGCCATCTGAAATCCCAGTCCTGCCCAGCTCTCAGTTTTATTACATGCAGATGACATCGCCATCTGAAATCCCAGTCCTGCCCGACTCTCAGTTTTATTACATGCAGATGACATCGCCATCTGAAATCCCAGTCCTGCCCGACTCTCAGTTTTATTACATGCAGATGACATCGCCATCTGAAATCCCAGTCCTGCCCAACTCTCAGTTTTATTACATGCAGATGACATCGCCATCTGAAATCCCAGTCCTGCCCGACTCTCAGTTTTATTACATGCAGATGACATCGCCATCTGAAATCCCAGTCCTGCCCGACTCTCAGTTTTATTACATGCAGATGACATCGCCATCTGAAATCCCAGTCCTGCCAAACTCTCATTTTTATTACATGCAGATGACATCGCCATCTAAAATTCCAGTCCTGCCTGACTCTCAATTTTTTTACATGCAGATGACATCGCCATCTGAAATCCCAGTCCTGACCGACTCTCATTTTTATTACATGCAGATGACATCACCATCTGAAATCCCAGTCCAGCCCGACTCTCAGTTTTATGACATCGCCATCTGAAACCCCACCCCTGCCTGACTCTCAGTTTTATTACATGCAGATGAAATTGCCATCTGAAATCCCAGTCCTGCCTGACTCTCAGTTTTATTATATGCAGACGACATCCGCATCTGAAATCACAGTCCTGCCCGACTCTCAGTTTTATTACATGCAGATGACATCCCCATCTGAAATCACAGTCCTGCCCGACTCTCAGTTTTATTACATGCAGATGACATCGACATCTGAAATCCCAGTCCAGCCCACATTGCAGTTTTATTACATGCAGATGACATCGCCATCTGAAATCCCAGTCCTGCTGACTCTCAGTTTTATTACATGCAGATGACATCGCCATCTGAAATCCCAGTCCTGCCCGACTCTCAGTTTTATTACATGCAGATGACATCGCCATCTGAAATCCCAGTCCTGCCCGACTCTCAGTTTTATTACATGCAGATGACATCGCCATCTGAAATCCCAGTCCTGCCCGACTCTCAGTTTTATTACATGCAGATGACATCGCCATCTGAAATCCCAGTCCTGCCCAGCTCTCAGTTTTATTACATGCAGATGACATCGCCATCTGAAATCCCAGTCCTGCCCAGCTCTCAGTTTTATTACATGCAGATGACATCGCCATCTGAAATCCCAGTCCTGCCCGACTCTCAGTTTTATTACATGCAGATGACATCGCCATCTGAAATCCCAGTCCTGCCTGACTCTCAGTTTTATTACATGCAGATGACATCGCCATCTGAAATCCCAGTCCTGCCCAGCTCTCAGTTTTATTACATGCAGATGACATCGCCATCTGAAATCCCAGTCCTGCACATCTCTGTTTTATTACATGCAGATGACATCGCCATCTGAAATCCCAGTCCTGCCCGACTCTCAGTTTTATTACATGCAGATGACATCGCCATCTGAAATCCCAGTCCTGCCCGACTCTCAGTTTTATTACATGCAGATGACATCGCCATCTGAAATCCCAGTCCTGCCCATCTCTCAGTTTTATTACATGCAGATGACATCGCCATCTGAAATCCCAGTCCTGCCGGACTCTCAGTTTTATTGCATGCAGATGACTTCACCATCTGAACTCCCAGTCTTTCTAGCTCTCAGTTTTATTACATGCAGATGACATCACCATCTGAAATCCCAGTCCTGCCCGACTCTCAGTTTTATTACATGCAGATGACATCGCCATCTGAAATCCCAGTCCTGCCCGACTCTCAGTTTTATTACATGCAGATGACATCGCCATCTGAAATCCCAGTCCTGCCCAACTCTCAGTTTTATTACATGCAGATGACATCGCCATCTGAAATCCCAGTCCTGCCCGACTCTCAGTTTTATTACATGCAGATGACATCGCCATCTGAAATCCCAGTCCTGCCCGACTCTCAGTTTTATTACATGCAGATGACATCGCCATCTGAAATCCCAGTCCTGCCCGACTCTCAGTTTTATTACATGCAGATGACATCGCCATCTGAAATCCCAGTCCTGCCCGACTCTCAGTTTTATTACATGCAGATGACATCGCCATCTGAAATCCCAGTCCTGCCCAGCTCTCAGTTTTATTACATGCAGATGACATCGCCATCTGAAATCCCAGTCCTGCCCAGCTCTCAGTTTTATTACATGCAGATGACATCGCCATCTAAAATTCCAGTCCTGACAGACTCTCACTTTTATTACATGCAGATGACATCGCCATCTGAAATCCCAGTCCTTCCCAGCTCTCAGTTTTATTACATGCAGATGACATCGCCATCTGAAATCCCAGTCCTGCCCAGCTCTCAGTTTTATTACATGCAGATGACATCGCCATCTGAAATCCCAGTCCTGCCCGACTCTCAGTTTTATTACATGCAGATGACATCGCCATCTGAAATCCCAGTCCTGCCCAGCTCTCAGTTTTATTACATGCAGATGACATCGCCATCTGAAATCCCAGTCCTGCCCACATCTCAGTTTTATTACATGCAGATGACATCGCCATCTGAAATCCCAGTCCTGCCCGACTCTCAGTTTTATTACATGCAGAAGACATCGCCATCTGAAATCCCAGTCCTGCCGACTCTCATTTTTATTATATGCAGATGACATCGCCATCTAAAATTCCAGTTCTGTCCAGCACTCTCAGTTTTCTTACATGCAGATGACAGTGCCATCTGTATTCCCAGTCCTACCCGACTCTCAGTTTTATTACATGCAGATGACATCGCCATCTGAAATCCCAGTCCTGACCATCTCTCAGTTTTATTACATGCAGATGACATCGCCATCTGAAATCCCAGTCCTGCCCGACTCTCAGTTTTATTACATGCAGATGACATTGCCATCTGAAATCCCAGTCCTTCCTAGCTCTCAGTTTTATTACATGCAGATGACATCGCCATCTGAAAGCCCAGTCCTGCCCGACTCTCAGTTTTATTACATGCAGATGACATCGCCATCTGAAATCCCAGTCCTGCCCGACTCTCAGTTTTATTACATGCAGATGACATCGCCATCTGAAATCCCAGTCCTGCCTGACTCTCAGTTTTATTACATGCAGATGACATCGCCATCTGAAATCCCAGTCCTGCCCAACTCTCAGTTTTATTACATGCAGATGACATCGCCATCTGAAATCCCAGTCCTGCCCGACTCTCAGTTTTATTACATGCAGATGACATCGCCATCTGAAATCCCAGTCCTGCCCGACTCTCAGTTTTATTACATGCAGATGACATCACCATCTGAAATCCCAGTCCTGCCCGACTCTCAGTTTTATTACATGCAGATGACATCGCCATCTGAAATCCCAGTCCTGCCCAACTCTCAGTTTTATTACATGCAGATGACATCGCCATCTGAAATCCCAGTCCTGCCCGACTCTCAGTTTTATTACATGCAGATGACATCGCCATCTGAAATCCCAGTCCTGCCCGACTCTCAGTTTTATTACATGCAGATGACATTGCCATCTGAAATCCCAGTCCTGCCCGACTCTCAGTTTTATTACATGCAGATGACATCGCCATCTGAAATCCCAGTCCTGCCCAACTCTCAGTTTTATTACATGCAGATGACATCGCCATCTGAAATCCCAGTCCTGCCCGACTCTCAGTTTTATTACATGCAGATGACATTGCCATCTGAAATCCCAGTCCTGCCCGACTCTCAGTTTTAATAAATGGAGGTGACAACGCCATCTGAAATCCCAGTCCTGCCAAGCTCTCAGTTTTATTACATGCAGATGAAATTGCCATCTGAAATCCCAGTCCTGCCTGACTCTCAGTTTTATTATATGCAGATGACATCACCATCTGAAATCCCAGTCCTGCACTTCTCTCAGTTTTATTACATGCAGATGACATCGCCATCTGAAATCCCAGTCCTGCCCGACTCTCAGTTTTATTACATGCAGATGACATTGCCATCTGAAATCCCAGTCCTGCCCGACTCTCAGTTTTATTACATGCAGATGACATTGCCATCTGAAATCCCAGTCCTGCCCGACTCTCAGTTTTATTACATGCAGATGACATCGCCATCTGAAATCCCAGTCCTGCCTGACTCTCAATTTTATTACATGCAGATGACATCGCCATCTGAAATCCCAGTCCTGCCCGACTCTCAGTTTTATTACATGCAGATGACATCGCCATCTGAAATCCCAGTTGTGCACAACTCTCAGTTTTATTAAATGCAGATGACATCGCCATCTGAAATCCCAGTCCGATCTGCCTCTCAGTTTCATTACATGCAGATGACATCGCCAACAGAAATCCCAGTCCTGCCTGACTCTCAGTTTTATTACATGCAGAAGTCATTACCATGCCAACTGAAATCCCAGTTCTGCCCGACTCTCAGTTTTATTATTTGCAGATGACATCGCTGTCTGAAATCCCAGTCCTGCCCAACTCTCAGTTTTATTACATGCAGATGACATCGCCATCTGAAATCCCAGTCCTGCCCAACTCTCAGTTTTATTACATGCAGATGACATCGCCATCTGAAATCCCAGTCCTGCCCGACTCTCAGTTTTATTACATGCAGATGACATCGCCATCTGAAATCCCAGTACTGCCCGACTCTCAGTTTTATTACATGCAGATGACATCGCCATCTGAAATCCCAGTCCTGCTCGACTCTCAGTTTTATTACATGCAGATGACATCACCATCTGAAATCCCAGTCCTGCTGACTCTCAGTTTTATTACATGCAGATGACATCGCCATCTGAAATCCCAGTCCTGCCCGACTCTCAGTTTTATTACATGCAGATGACATCGCCATCTGAAATCCCAGTCCTGCCCAGCTCTCAGTTTTATTACATGCAGATGACATCACCATCTGAAATCCCAGTCCTGCCCGACTCTCAGTTTTATTACATGCAGATGACATCGCCATCTGAAATCCCAGTCCTGCCCGACTCTCAGTTTTATTACATGCAGATGACATCGCCATCTGAAATCCCAGTCCTGCCCGACTCTCAGTTTTATTACATGCAGATGACATCGCCATCTGAAATCCCAGTCCTACCCGACTCTCAGTTTTATTACATGCAGATGACATCGCCATCTGAAATCCCAGTCCTGCCCAGCTCTCAGTTTTATTACATGCAGATGACATCGCCATCTGAAATCCCAGTCCTGCCCACATCTCAGTTTCATTACATGCAGATGACATCGCCATCCGAAATCCCAGTCCTTTCCAGCTCTCAGTTTTATTACATGCAAATGACATCGCCATCTGAAATCCCAGTCCTGCTCGACTCTCAGTATTATTACATGCAGATGACATCGCCATCTGAAATCCCAGACCGACTCTCAGTTTTATTACATGCAGATGACATTGCCATCTGAAATCCCAGTCCTGCTCGACTCTCAGTATTATTACATGCAGATGACATCACCATCTGAAATCCCAGTCCTGCCCAGCTCTCAGTTTTATTACATGCAGATGACATCGCCATCTGAAATCCCAGTCCTGCCCGACTCTCAGTTTTATTACATGCAGATGACATCGCCATCTGAAATCCCAGTCCTGCCCAGCTCTCAGTTTTATTACATGCAGATGACATCGCCATCTGAAATCCCAGTCCTGCCCGACTCTCAGTTTTATTACATGCAGATGACATCGCCATCTGAAATCCCAGTCCTGCCCGACTCTCAGTTTTATTACATGCAGATGACATCGCCATCTGAAATCCCAGTCCTGCCCGACTCTCAGTTTTATTATATGCAGATGACATCGCCATCTGAAATCCCAGTCCTAACCCACTCTCAGTTTTATTACATGCAGATGACATCGCCATCTGAAATCCGAGTCCTGCCTGACTCTCAGTTTTGTTATATGCAGATGACATCGCCAACAGAAATCCCAGTCCTGCCCGACTCTCAGTTTTATTATTTGCAGATGACATCGCTGCCTAAAATCCCAGTCCTGCCCAACTCTCAGTTTTATTACATGCAGATGACATCGCCATCTAAAATTCCAGTCCTGCCATCTCTCAGTTTTATTACATGCAGATGACATCGCCATTTGAAATCCCAGTCCTGCCCGACTCTCAGTTTTATTACATGCAGATGACATCGCCATCTGAAATCCCAGTCCTGCCCGACTCTCAGTTTTATTACATGCAGATGACATCGCCATCTGAAATCCCAGTCCTGCCCAGCTCTCAGTTTTATTACATGCAGATGACATCGCCATCTGAAATCCCAGTCCTGCCCGACTCTCAGTTTTATTACATGCAGATGACATCGCCATCTGAAATCCCAGTCCTGCCCATCTCTCAGTTTTATTACATGCAGATGACATCGCCATCTGAAATCCCAGTCCTGCCCGACTCTCAGTTTTATTACATGCAGATGACATTGCCATCTGAAATCCCAGTCCTGCCCAACTCTCAGTTTTATTACATGCAGATGACATTGCCATCTGAAATCCCAGTCCTGCCCATCTCAGTTTTATTACATGCAGATGACATTGCCATCTGAAATCCCAGTCCTGCCCAACTCTCAGTTTTATTACATGCAGATGACATCGCCATCTGAAATCCCAGTCCTGCCCGGCTCTCAGTTTTATTACATGCAGATGACATCGCCATCTGAAATCCCAGTCCTGCCCAGCTCTCAGTTTTATTACATGCAGATGACATCGCCATCTGAAATCCCAGTCCTGCCCATCTCTCAGTTTTATTACATGCAGATGACATCGCCATCTGAAATCCCAGTCATGCCCAGCTATCAGTTTTAATACATGCAGATGACATCGCCATCTGAAATCCCAGTCCTGCCCAGCTCTCAGTTTTATTACATGCAGATGACATCGCCATCTGAAATCCCAGTCCTGCCCGACTCTCAGTTTTATTACATGCAGATGACATTGCCATCTGAAATCCCAGTCCTTCCCAGCTCTCAGTTTTATTACATGCAGATGACATTGCCATCTGAAATCCCAGTCCTGCCCGACTCTCAGTTTTATTACATGCAGATGACATTGCCATCTGAAATCCCAGTCCTGCCCGACTCTCAGTTTTATTACATGCAGATGACATTGCCATCTGAAATCCCAGTCCTGCCCATCTCTCAGTTTTATTACATGCAGATGACATCGCCATCTGAAATCCCAGTCCTGCCCGACTCTCAGTTTTATTACATGCAGATGACATCGCCATCTGAAATCCCAGTCCTGCCCATCTCTCAGTTTTATTACATGCAGATGACATCACCATCTGAAATCCCAGTCCTGCCCAGCTCTCAGTTTTATTACATGCAGATGACATCGCCATCTGAAATCCCAGTCCTGCCTGACTCTCAGTTTTATTACATGCAGATGACATCGCCATCTGAAATCCCAGTCCTGCCCAACTCTCAGTTTTATTACATGCAGATGACATCACCATCTGAAATCCCAGTCCTGCCCGACTCTCAGTTTTATTACATGCAGATGACATCACCATCTGAAATCCCAGTCCTGCCCAGCTCTCAGTTTTATTACATGCAGATGACATTGCCATCTGAAATCCCAGTCCTGCCCAGCTCTCAGTTTTATTACATGCAGATGACATTGCCATCTGAAATCCCAGTCCTGCCCAGCTCTCAGTTTTATTACATGCAGATGACATCACCATCTGAAATCCCAGTCCTGCCCATCTCTCAGTTTTATTACATGCAGATGACATCGCCATCTGAAATCCCAGTCCTGCCCAGCTCTCAGTTTTATTACATGCAGATGACATCGCCATCTGAAATCCCAGTCCTGCCCATCTCTCAGTTTTATTACATGCAGATGACATCGCCATCTGAAATCCCAGTCCTGCCCGACTCTCAGTTTTATTACATGCAGATGACATCGCCATCTGAAATCCCAGTCCTGCCCGACTCTCAGTTTTATTACATGCAGATGACATCGCCATCTGAAATCCCAGTCCTGCCCAGCTCTCAGTTTTATTACATGCAGATGACATCGCCATCTGAAATCCCAGTCCTGCCCAGCTCTCAGTTTTATTACATGCAGATGACATCGCCATCTGAAATCCCAGTCCTGCCCGACTCTCAGTTTTATTACATGCAGATGACATCGCCATCTGAAATCCCAGTCCTTCCCAGCTCTCAGTTTTATTACATGCAGATGACATCGCCATATGAAATCCCAGTCCTGCCAAGCTCTCAGTTTTATTACATGCAGATGACATTGCCATCTGAAATACTAGTCCTGGCCGACTCTCAGTTTTATTACATGCAGATGACATCACCATCTGAAATCCCAGTCCTGCCCAGCTCTCAGTTTTATTACATGCAGATGACATTGCCATCTGAAATCCCAGTCCTGCACAGCTCTCAGTTTTATTACATGCAGATGACATCGCCATCTGAAATCCCAGTCCTGCTCGACTCTCAGTTTTATTACATGCAGATGACATTGCCATTTGGAATACCAGTCCTGGCCATCTCTCAGTTTTATAACATGCAGATGACATCGCCATCTGAAATCCCAATCCTGACCGGCTCTCAGTTTTATTACATGCAGATGACATTGCCATTTGGAATCCCAGTCCTGGCCATCTCTCAGTTTTATTACATGCAGATGACATCACCATATGAAATCACAGTCCTGCCCAGCTCTAATTGTTTTACATGCAGAGGACATCATCATCTGAAATCCCTCTTCTACCCAGCACTCAGTTATATTACATGCAGATGACATCGCCATCTGAATTTGCAGTCATGTCCAGCTTTCAGTTTTATTACATGCAGATGACAGCACCATCTAAAATCCTAGTCATGTCCGACTCTCAGTTTTATTACATGCAGATGACATCGCCATCTGAAATCCCATCTTTCAAAGCTCTTAGTTTTATGACATGGAGATGATATCGCCATCTGAAATCCCTGTCCTGCCCGACTTTCAGTTTATTTACATGCAAATGACATCGCCATCTAAAATTCCAGTCCTGCCCGACTCTCAGTTTGATTACATGCAGATTATATCGCCATCTGAAATCCCAGTCCTTCCTAGCTCTTAGTTTTATTAAATGCAGATGACATCACCATCTGAAATCCCAGTCCTGCCCCACTCTCAGTTTTATTGCATGCAGATGATATCGCCATCTGAAATCCCAGCACTGCCTGACTCTCAGTTTCATTCCATGCAGATGACATCCTCATCTGAAATCCCAATCCTTCCCAGCTCTCAGTTTTATTACATGCAGATGACATCACCATCTGAAATCCCATTACTGCCCGACTATTACTTTTATTACATGCATATGATATCGCCATCTGAAATCCTAATCCTGCTTGACTCTCAGTTTTATTACATGCAGATGATATCGCCATCTGAAATCCCAGTCCTGTCCGACTCTCAGTTTTATTATATGCAGATGACATTGCTATCTGAAATCCCAGTCCTGCCCGACTCTCAGTTTTATTACATGCAGATGACATCGCCATCTGAAATCACAGTCCTGCCTGGCTCTCAGTTTTATTACATGCAGATGACATCGCCACCTGAAATCCCAGTCCTGCCCAGCTCGCAGTTTTATTACATGCAGACGACACCAACATCTGAAATCCCTGTTCTTCCCAGCACTCAGTTATATTACATGCAGATGACATCGCCATCTGAAATCCAGTCCTGTACAGCTGACAGTTTTATTATATGCAGATGACAGCACCATCTGAAATACTAGTCATGTCCGACTCTCAGTTATATTACATGCAGAAGACATTACCATCTGAAATCTCATCTTTCAAAGCTCTTAGTTTTATGACATGGAGATGACATTGTCATCTAAAATCCCAGTCCTGCCCGACTCTCAGTTAGATTACATACAGATTATATCACCATCTGAAATCCCAGTCCTTCCCAGCTCTTAGTTTTATTACATGCAGATGACATTGCCATCTGAAATCCCAGTCCTGCATAGCTCTCAGTTTTATTACATGCAGATGACATCGCCATCTGAAATCCCAGTCCTGCCCCACTCTCAGTTTTATTGCATGCAGATGATATCGCCATCTTAAATTCCAGCAGTGCCCGACTCTCAGTTTCATTGAATGCAGATGACATCGCCATCTGAAATCCCAATCCTTCACAGTTCTCAGTTTTATTACATGCAGATGACATCGCCATCTGAAATCCCATTACTGTCCCACTATCAGTTTTATTACATGAAGATGACATCGCCATCTAAAATCCTAATCCTGCTCGACTCTCAGTTTTATTACATGCAGATGACATTGCCATCTGAAATCCCAGTTCTGCCCATCTCTCAGTCTTATTACAGGCAGATGACATTGCCTTCTGAAATCCCAGTCCTGCACAACTCTCAGTTTTATTAAATGCAGATGACCTTGCCTTCTGAAATCCCAGTCCTTCACTGATCTCAGTTTTATTACATGCAGATGATATCGGCATCTGAAATCCCAGTCTGGCCCGACTCTCAATTTTATTACATGCAGATGACATTGCAATTTGAATTCCCAGTCCTGCCAAACTCTCAGTTTTATTACTTGCAGATGACATCGCCATCTTTAATCCCAGTCCTTCCGAACTCTCAGTTTTATTACATGCAGATGACATCGCCATCTGAAATCCCAGTCCTGCCTGACTCTCAGTTTTATTACATGCAGATGACAGCGCCATCTGAAATTCCAGTCTTGGCCGACTCTCAGTTATATTACCTGCAGATGACATCGCCATCTGAAATCCCAGTCCTGCCTGACTCTCAGTTTTATTACATGCTGATGTCATCACCATCTAAAATCCCAATCCTGCCCAACTCTCAGTTTTATTAAATGCAGATGAAATTGCCATCTGAAATCCCAGTCCTGCCCATCTCTCAGTCTTATTACATGCAGATGACAGAGCCATCTGAAATCCCAGTCCAGCCCAACTCTCAGTGTTATTACATGCAGATGACATCACCATCTGAAATTCCATTCCTGACTGGCTCTCAATTTTATTACATGCAGATGACATTGCCATCTGAAAGCTGAGTCCCTCCCAGCACTCAGCTTTATTACATGCAGATGACATTGCCATCTGAAATCCCCGTCCTGCTCATCTCTCAGTTTTATTACATGCAGATGACATTGCAATCTGAAATCCCAGTCCTGCACAACTCTCAGTTTTATTAAATGCAGATGACCTTGCCTTCTGAAATCCCAGTCCTTCACTGATCTCAGTTTTATTACATGGTGATGACATCACCATCTGAAATCCCAGTCCTGCCCGACTCTCAGTTTTATTACATGCAGATGACATCACCATCTGAAATCCCAGTCCTGCCCAACTCTCAGTTTTATTACATGCAGATGACATCGCCATCTGAAATCCCAGTCCTGCCTGACTATCAGTTTTATTACATGCAGATGACAGCGCCATCTGAAATTCCAGTCTTGGCCGACTCTCAATTATATTACCTGCAGATGACAGAGCCATCTGAAATCCCAGTCCTGCCCATCTCTCAGTCTTATTACATGTAGATGACATAGCCATCTGAAATCCCAGTCCTGCCCATCTCTCAGTCTTATTACATGTAGATGACATCGCCATCTGAAAGCCGAGTCCTTCCCAGCACTCAGTTTTATTACATGTAGATGACATTGCCATCTGAAATCCCAATCCTGCCCGACTATTACTTTTATTACATGCATATGATATCGCCATCTGAAATCCTAATCCTGCTTGACTCTCAGTTTTATTACATGCAGATGATATCGCCATCTGAAATCCCAGTCCTGTCCGACTCTCAGTTTTATTATATGCAGATGACATCGCCATCTGAAATCCTTGTCCTGCCCGACTCTCAGTTTTATTACATGCAGATGACATCGCCATCTGATATCCCAGTCCTGCCCGACTCTCAGTTTTATTACATGCAGATGACATCACCATCTGAAATCCCAGTATTGCTTGACTCTCAGTTTTATTACATGCAGATGCCATAGCCATTTAGAATCCCAGTCCTGCCCATCTCTCATTGTTATATCATGCAGATGACATCGCCATCTGAAATCCAAATCCTGACCGGCTCTCAGTTTTATAACATGCAGATGACAACGCCATCTGAAAAATCAGTCAACCCATCTCTCAGTTTTATTAAATGCAGATGACATCACCATATGAAATCCCAGTCCTGCCCAGCTCTCCGTTTTTTTACTTGCAGATGACACCAACATCTGAAATCCCTGTTCTTCCCAGCACTCAGTTATATTACATGCAGATGACATCGCCATCTGAAATCCAGTCCTGTCCAGATAACAGTTTTATTATATGCAGATGACAGCACCATCTGAAATACTAGTCATGTCCGACTCTCAGTTTTATTACATGCAGAAGACATCGCCATCTGAAATCTCATCTTTCAAAGCGCTTAGTTTTATGACATGGAGATGACATCGTCATCTAAAATCCCAGTCCTGCCCGACTCTCAGTTTGATTACATGCAGATTATATCACCATCTGAAATCCCAGTCCTTCCCAGCTCTTAGTTTTATTACATGCAGATGACATTGCCATCTGAAATCCCAGTCCTGCACAGCTCTCAGTTTTGTTACATGCAGATGACATCGCCATCTGAAATCCCAGTCCTGCCCCACTCTCAGTTTTATTGCATGCAGTTGATATCACCATCTTGAATTCCAGCACTGCCCGACTCTCAGTTTCATTGAATGCAGATGACATCGCCATCTGAAATCCCAATCCTTCCCAGTTCTCAGTTTTATTACATGCAGATGACATCGCCATCTGAAATCCCATTACTGTCCCACTATCAGTTTTATTACATGAAGATGACATCGCCATCTAAAATCCTAATCCTGCTCTACTCTCAGTTTTATTACATGCAGATGACATTGCCATCTGAAATACCAGTCCTGCCCGACTCTCAGTTTTATTACATGCAGATGATATCACCATCTGAAATCCCAGCCCTGCCCGACTATCAGTTTCATTACATGCAGATGACATCGCCATCTGAAATCACAGTCCTGCCCAACTCTCAGTTTTATTACATGCAGATGACATCGCCGTCTGAAATCCCAGTCTTGCCCAACTCTCAGTTTAAGTACATGCAGATGACATCGCCATCTAAAATTCCATTTCTGCCCGGCACTCTGTTTTATTACATGCAGATGACATCGCCATTTGAAATCCGAGCCAGGCCCAGCTCACAGTTTTATTACATGCAGATGACATCACCATCTGAAATCCCAGTCCTCCCCGACTCTCAGTTTTATTAAATGCAGATGACATCGCCATCTGAACGCCCAGACCTGCGCGACTCTCAGTTTTGTTCATGTAGATGACATTGCCATCTGAAATCCCAGTCCTGCCCATCTCTCAGTCTTATTACATGCAGATGACATAGCCATCTGAAATCCCAGTCCTGCCCGACTCTCAGTTTTATTAAATGCAAGTGACATCGCCATCTGAAAGCCCAGTCCTGCCCATCTCTCAGTTTTATTACATGCAGATGACATCGCCATCTGAAATTTCATTCCTGACCGGCTCTCAGTTTTATTACATGCAGATGACATTGCCATCTGAAAGCTGAGTCCCTCCCAGCACTCAGTTTTATTACATGCAGATGACATTGCCATCTGAAATCCCAATCCTGCCTGACTCTCACTTTTATTACATACAGATGACATTGCCATCTGAAATCCCAGTCCTAAACAACTCTCAGTTTTATTACATTTAGATGACATCGCCATCTGAAATCCCCGTACTGCTCATCTCTCAGTTTTATTACATGCAGATGACATCCCAATCTGAAATCCAAGTCCTGCCCAGCTCTTAGTTTTAATATATGCAGATGACATCACCATCTAAAATATCAGTCCTGCCCATCTCTCAGTTTTATTACATACAGATGACAACGCCATATGAAATCCCAGTCCTGCCCAGCTCGCAGTTTTATTACATGCAAATGAGATCGCCATCTGAAATCCCAGTCCTGCCCACATCTCAGTTTTATTACATGCAGATGACATCGCCATCTGATATCCCAGTCCTGCCCGACTCTCAGTTTTATTACATGCAGATGACATTGCCATCTGAAATCCCAGTACTGCTCGACTCTCAGTTTTATTACATGCAGATGACATAGCCATTTATAATCCCAGTTCTGCCCATCTCTCATTGTTATAACATGCAGATGACATCGCCATCTGAAATCCAAATCCTGACCGGCTCTCAGTTTTATTACATGCAGATGACAACGCCATCTGAAAAATCAGTCCAGCCCATCTCTCAGTTTTATTACATGCGGATGACATCACCATATGAAATCCCAGTCCTGCCCAGCTCTCAGTTTTTTTACATGCAGATGACACCAACATCTGAAATCCCACTTCTTCCCAGCACTCAGTTATATTACATGTAGATGACATCGCCATCTGAAATCCAGTCCTGTCCAGCTGACAGTTTTATTATATGCAGATGACAGTACCATCTGAAATACTAGTCATGTCCGACTCTCAGTTTTATTACATGCAGATTATATCACCATCTGAAATCCCAGTCCTTCCCAGCTCTTAGTTTTATTACATGCAGATGACATTGCCATCTGAAATCCCAGTCCTGCACAGCTCTCAGTTTTATTACATGCAGATGACATCGCCATGTGAGATCCCAGTCCTGCTCGACTCTCAGTTTTATTACATGCAGATGACATTGCCATTTGGAATACCAGTCCTGGCCATCTCTCAGTTTTATAACATGCAGATGACATCGCCATCTGAAATCCCAATCCTGACCGGCTCTCAGTTTTATTACATGCAGATGACATTGCCATTTGGAATCCCAGTCCTGGCCATCTCTCAGTTTTATTACATGCAGGTGACATCACCATATGAAATCACAGTCCTGCCCAGCTCTAAGTTTTTTTACATGCAGAGGACATCATCATCTGAAATCCCTCTTCTACCCAGCACTCAGTTATATTACATGCAGATGACATCGCCATCTGAATTTGCAGTCATGTCCAGCTTTCAGTTTTATTACATGCAGATGACAGCACCATCTAAAATCCTAGTCATGTCCAACTCTCAGTTTTATTACATGCAGATGACATCGCCATCTGAAATCCCATCTTTCAAAGCTCTTAGTTTTATGACATGGAGATGATATCGCCATCTGAAATCCCTGTCCTGCCCAACTTTCAGTTTATTTACATGCAAATGACATCGCCATCTAAAATTCCAGTCCTGCCCGACTCTCAGTTTGATTACATGCAGATTATATCGCCATCTGAAATCCCAGTCCTTCCTAGCTCTTAGTTTTATTAAATGCAGATGACATTCCCATCTGCAATCCCAGTCCTGCCCAGCTCTCAGTTTTATTACTTGCAGATGACATCACCATCTGAAATCCCAGTCCTGCCCCACTCTCAGTTTTATTGCATGCAGATGATATCGCCATCTGAAATCCCAGCACTGCCTGACTCTCAGTTTCATTCCATGCAGATGACATCCTCATCTGAAATCCCAATCCTTCCCAGCTCTCAGTTTTATTACATGCAGATGAAATCATCATCTGAAATCCCATTACTGCCCGACTATTACTTTTATTACATGCATATGATATCGCCATCTGAAATCCTAATCCTGCTTGACTCTCAGTTTTATTAAATGCAGATGATATCGCCATCTGAAATCCCAGTCCTGTCCGACTCTCAGTTTTATTATATGCAGATGAAATTGCCAACTGAAATCCCAGTCCTGCCCGAATCTCAGTTTTATTATATGCAGATGACATCGCCATCTTAAATCCCAGCCCTGCCCGATTCTCAGTTTTATTACATGCAGATGACATCGCCATCTGAAATCCCAGTCCTGCCCAGCTTTCAGTTTTATTAAATGCAGATGACATCGCCATCTGAAATCCCAGACCTGCGAGGCTCTCAGTTTTGTTCATGTAGATGACATTGCCATCTGAAATCCCAGTCCTGCCCATCTCTCAGTCTTATTACATGTAGATGACATAGCCATCTGAAATCCCAGTCCTGCCCGACTCTCAGTTTTATTAAATGCAAGTGACGTCGCCATCTGAAAGCCCAGTCCTGCCCATTTCTCAGTTTTATTACATGCAGATGACATCGCCATCTGAAATTCCATTCCTGACCGGCTCTCAGTTTTATTACATGCAGATGACATTGCCATCTGAAAGCCGAGTCCTTCCCAGCACTCAGTTTTATTACATGTAGATGACATTGCCATCTGAAATCCCAATCCTGCCCGACTATTACTTTTATTACATGCATATGATATCGCCATCTGAAATCCTAATCCTGCTTGACTCTCAGTTTTATTACATGCAGATGATATCGCCATCTGAAATCCCAGTCCTGTCCGACTCTCAGTTTTATTATATGCAGATGACATCGCCATCTGAAATCCTTGTCCTGCCCGACTCTCAGTTTTATTACATGCAGATGACATCGCCATCTGAAATCCCAGTCCTGCCCGACTCTCAGTTTTATTACATGCAGATGACATCATCATCTGAAATCCCAGTATTGCTTGACTCTCAGTTTTATTACATGCAGATGCCATAGCCATTTAGAATCCCAGTCCTGCCCATCTCACATTGTTATACCATGCAGTTGACATCGCCATCTGAAATCCAAATCCTGACCGGCTCTCAGTTTTATTACATGCAGATGACAACGCCATCTGAAAAATCAGTCAACCCATCTCTCAGTTTTATTAAATGCAGATGACATCACCATATGAAATCCCAGTCCTGCCCAGCTCTCCGTTTTTTTACTTGCAGATGACACCAACATCTGAAATCCCTGTTCTTCCCAGCACTCAGTTATATTACATGCAGATGACATCGCCATCTGAAATCCAGTCCTGTCCAGATAACAGTTTTATTATATGCAGATGACAGCACCATCTGAAATACTAGTCATGTCCGACTCTCAGTTTCATTACATGCAGATGACATCGCCATCTGAAATCACAGTCCTGCCCAACTCTCAGTTTTATTACATGCAGAAGAAATTGCCAACCAAAATCCCAGTCCTGCCCGATTCTCAGTTTAATTACATGCAGATGACATCACCATCTGAAATTCCAGTCCTTCCCAGCTCTCAGTTTTATTACATGCAGATGACATTGCCATCTGAAATCCCAGTCCTGCACAGCTCTCAGTTTTATTACATGCAGATGACATCGCCATCTGAAATCCCAGTCCTGCCCCACTCTCAGTTTTATTGCATGCAGATGATATCGCCATCTTAAATTCCAGCACTGCCCGACTCTCAGTTTCATTGAATGCAGATGACATCGCCATCTGAAATCCCAATCGATCCCAGCTCTCAGTTTTATTACATGCAGATGACATCGCCATCTGAAATCCTATTACTGTCCCACTATCAGTTTTATTACATGAAGATGACATCGCCATCTGAAATCCAGGTCCTGCTCGACTCTCAGTATTATTACATGCAGATGACATTGCCATCTGAAATCCCAGTCCTGCCCGACTCTCAGTTTTATTACATGCAGATGACATCACCATCTGAAATCCCAGTCCTGCCCGACTCTCAGTTTTATTACATGCAGATGACATCGCCATCTGAAATCACAGTCCTGCCCAACTCTCAGTTTTATTACATGCAGATGACATCGCCATCTGAAATCCCAGTCCTGCCCAACTCTCAGTTTTATTACATGCAGATGACATCGCCATCTAAAATTCCAGTTCTGCCCGGCACTCTGTTTTATTACATGCAGATGACATCACCATCTGAAATCCCAGTCCTCCCCGACTCTCAGTTTTATTAAATGCAGATGACATCGCCATCTGAAATCCCAGACCTGCGCGACTCTCAGTTTTATTCATGTAGATGACATTGCCATCTGAAATCCCAGTCCTGCCCATCTCTCAGTCTTATTACATGCAGATGACATAGCCATCTGAAATCCCAGTCCTGCCCGACTCTCAGTTTTATTAAATGCAGGTGACATCGCCATCTGAAAGCCCAGTCCTGCCCATCTCTCAGTTTTATTATATGCAGATGACATCGCCATCTGAAATCCCATTCCTGACCGGCTCTCAGTTTTATTACATGCAGATGACATCGCCATCTGAAATCCCAGTCCTGCCTGACTCTCAGTTTTATTACATGCAGATGACATCGCCATCTGAAATCCCAGTCCTGCTCGACTCTCAGTTTTATTACATGCAGATGACATTGCCATTTGGAATACCAGTCCTGGCCATCTCTCAGTTTTATAACATGCAGATGACATTGCCATCTGAAATCCCAGTCCTGCCCGACTCTCAGTTTTATTACATACAGATGACATTGCCATCTGAAATCCCAGTCCTGGACAACTCTCAGTTTTATTACATGCAGATGACATTGCAATCTGAAATCCCAGTCCTGCCCAGCTCTCATTTTATTACATGCAGATGACATCCCAATCTGAAATCCAAGTCCTGCCCAGCTCTTAGTTTTAATATATGCAGATGACATCGCCATCTAAAATATAAGTCCTGCCCATCTCTCAGTTTTATTACATACAGATGACATCACCATCAGAAATCTCAGTCCTGCCCAACTCTTAGTTTTATTAAATGCAGATGACATCGCCATCTGAAATCCCAGTCCTGCCCACATCTCAGTTTTATTACATGCAGATGACATCGCCATCTGATATCCCAGTCCTGCCCGACTCTCAGTTTTATTACATGCAGATGACATCGCCATCTGAAATCCCAGTACTGCTCGACTCTCAGTTTTATTACATGCAGATGACATAGCCATTTAGAATCCCAGTCCTGCCCATCTCTCATTGTTATAACATGCAAATGACATCGCCATCTGAAATCCAAATCCTGACCGGCTCTCAGTTTTATTACATGCAGATGACAACGCCATCTGAAAAATCAGTCCAGCCCATCTCTCAGTTTTATTACATGCGGATGACATCGCCATCTGAAATCCAGTCCTGTCCAGCTGACAGTTTTATTATATGCAGATGACAGCAGTACCATCTGAAATACTAGTCATGTCCGACTCTCAGTTTTATTACATGCAGATTATATCACCATCTGAAATCCCAGTCCTGCTTATCTCTCAGTTTTATTACATGCAGATGACATTGCCATCTGAAATCCCAGTCCTTCCAGCTCTCAGTTTTATTACATGCAAATGACATCGCCATATGAAATCCCAGTCCTGCTCTTCTCTCAGTTTTATTACATGCAGATGACATCGACATCTGAAATCCCAGTCCAGCCCACATTGCAGTTTTATAACATGCAGATGACATTGCCATCTGAAATACCAGTCCTGCTGACTCTCAGTTTTATTACATGCAGATGACATTGCCATTTGGAATCCCAGTCCTGCCTATCTCTCAGTTTTATTACATGCAGATGACATCCCCATCTGAAATCACAGTCCTGCCCAGCACTCAGTTTTATCACATGCAGAGGACATCATCATCTGAAATCCCTCTTCTACCCAGCACTCAGTTATATTACATGCAGATGACATCGCCATCTGAATTTGCAGTCATGTCCAGCTTTCAGTTTTATTACATGCAGATGACAGCACCATCTAAAATCCTAGTCATGTCCAACTCTCAGTTTTATTACATGCAGATGACATCGCCATCTGAAATCCCATCTTTCAAAGCTCTTAGTTTTATGACATGGAGATGATATCGCCATCTGAAATCCCTGTCCTGCCCAACTTTCAGTTTATTTACATGCAAATGACATCGCCATCTAAAATTCCAGTCCTGCCCGACTCTCAGTTTGATTACATGCAGATTATATCGCCATCTGAAATCCCAGTCCTTCCCAGCTCTCAGTTTTATTACATGCAGATGACATTGCCATCTGAAATCCCAGTCCTGCCCGACTCTCAGTTTTATTACATGCAGATGACATCACCATCTGAAATCCCAGGCTTTCACAAACAGGTGTAGAACCATCTCAATGCCAAGAAATTCATGCTTAATTCCAGCAAAATGAAAAATGTAATTTTTGTGACCAATCAACTCACTCACACTCTGCATCAAACACTAACTTTGCCAGACCACAGACAGCAGCTTCACTTTCAAAGAAAGATAGCTATTTGCCCAACTAATCAGAGCTGCTTTTCATTTGGCAACTCTACCAGAGTGACTGAGAGATTTTGTTGATTTCCAAAACCATCCATTGCTGATAACCAAAAATAAGTATTATTTAACTATTATTTGCACTTCATTTACTGTGTTTTATTTATCTACTGTTATTACTGATTTGTGTCTTTCGGCTTTTCCCGGTTAGGGGTCGCCACAGCTGAACTCCGGTCTGCTAATGATTGGTAGTTGATTTTTACGTACCAAGTTACCAGCCCTGATGCACAACCTTCAATGAAGTTATGCCCATTCACGCATGTCTCCATGCAGATGACGCTCTAGCTGAGAATCGAACCGGACAGCGTCTTACTGTGAGGCGACAACGCTACCGCAGCACCACCACCGCGGTAATATTTTACTTTATTTCTGCAGTTTTAATTGTCATAAGAAGTGTACTGTTACTTTAAGGTGAGATTTACATTGTTTCTGCAAGATTCAAGGCTGCTGAATCTAGATTGTGTTGTTTCTTACACTTGGGCTTTTGACCAGCCATCTTACATAAAGATGCCTTTTTCTGCACTCTTGTCGCAGAAGTATGAAGAGCTAAAGCTATCTGAGCTGGAGATTGCTGGAGGAAGGCTTATTGTGTCTTTTCATGATTGGTAGATAGCTGTAAACTTGTTCCTTCTTCCATCTATTTAAGCCTCACATTTCGCAAAGCAGTGCCATGTATAGACACAAACACCTTGAAAATGAGATTTCCCCAGAGTAACTATTACTGAATCCATTCCCAGCTCCCTGCTGCTCCAGGACCAAATAAGGTGTGCACTGAGCAGCACCACTTTGTTAGTTAACCAGCACCACTTTGTTGGTTAACATTCAGCTAATCAGAGTATAGTTATAATTCATAGTCTCTGAGCTACCTGCATAGTCCAGTCAAATTGACAATTCCATTCCCTGATACAACAAACAGTAGGAACCTGATATCATGGATGGGCAGTTCCTTACAATCTCTGTGACCATCCTGTAGGACATGGACATATTGAGGCAATGTAGTAATTGTCTCATGTATACTGACAACTACTTAATCCTGAAACAAACAAATGCTATATGTGAGAAGTGTAGTTACACTATGAAATTGGAGGCAAGACTCTCACATACAGAAAAATCAAATGCCAAACAGGTTGTCAGCACACACATATCATTTCCCTCACTAAATAAGTATCTGACACATAAATCCACATGTGTAGAGGTACTCACTTTTAACTTACCAAAAGCTCAGAGGCCTCCCAAACACTGCCGTGAGAAACCATGTATACACACAACAAAGCAAACAACAACAGCATATAAAAATAGACACACCAGTGTCTCAACAAACAAGACCATAAGGCATAACACCACAAATCCTAACACTGTGGTCATAGGAGAGCCCATAGTGAGACACATGGATGCCCTCCTCACCAGGTTGGATAAGAAAAAGGTTAAGGTTAGATGCCTGTCAGGTGCCAGGATCCATCAGGCCACACACGCACTTGAGTCACTCAGCCACAAGTACCAGTATCACTCTGTCATAGTCCATGTGGGTGTGAGTGACCCAAGACATACCTCCCTGGACTATATGATGAGAGACGTGATTGAGCTTTCAGATTATGTGTCACAGGCATGTATGAGACTACCCTTGAGCAGCATTCTACCCTCATCAAGGATGATGATTCATTATAAACTAAAGAAATAATTGACTTTACCAATTGCATTATCTTCTGGTGTCAGTCCAAGGGGATTCAATATGTGTCAGCCTGGGAGCACATGATCTGCAGGCCACACTGTTTTTCCAGAAGTGGTCTGCACCTGTCTCCTCCAGGCTTTCAGATACTGGCAAAGACATTATCCACCCCCATTGTATCTTTTTGAGGCAGAGTCAAAATAACCAATTTCCCAAGGTAACAGAATCTTCTTTTGATAATCTCAAGGTTCTGCTGCTCAATGTTAAGAGCCTAAGCAAGAGACTGCACTCCCTAGAAGCTCTCCTCACCTTGGAAGATGCTGACATCTGTGCAGAGAGCCATGCTTTAAAGCCAGAGAAAGCACTCTGGCCATGCAAGGCTATAATGCCTTCTATACATTCAGTCTTCAAACTGAGAAAGAAAGAACCAAAGGAGAAGGTGCATCCATCTTCATAAAGGATAAGTACACTTCAAGGCTGGTCAAACAGTTTGACTCTCTCAGGCTACTCCATGTCCAATTAACCATAAGGAAATCCCCTTCCACCTCATTGCTAGGTATAGGTTCCCCGCCATGAGATCACAGAAAGAAATCATAAAAGCTTAGTACAGCTGTAGAAATGTTTTATTCCAAACACAGGAGTTTTTTCATTTAAAAATATTTAAAACTTTATCAGATAACTCCAATTGTTAAAGTCCCAGTTTTTATACTAGTTTCAAAATGTGGAATATGTCATGTGGTGGCCAAGTGCCCTTCTAAATGCCACATTTAAAGAAACAGGAATGAATGTTTGCAAAGTAGAACTTTTAAACACAATACATTTACAACAATTTTCCTGTTTACATTTTACATTTAAAAACAACATCAAATTAATTATCTAACTAATGCCTTCAACTTCAGTAAACATGCAAAAGATGTTTGTTCATTTAGACCTGGCAGATTCTTTGCATTAAATTAGAGCTGCCAGTACAGTCCTCTTTTTTCTAATAGGTGAGACCAAGGACCTCTTCTTATACATGGGGTCACTTTCTCGAGAATGATGAACTTAAAACCATGTCCTGGATACTCTTGAATATGTTTGGAAAGGGTGTTTGTATCTTTCTTTTTCTTAATGTCATATAGATGTTCATACATCCTATCCTTTAACTTTCTTTCAGTCTTGCCTATACAGAATCCAGGGCAAGATAGACAGCCTCATCCCCCCAGCAGTATCACAGTTATAATTTCCTGAGAACTTAAACAACTGTGAATTAATAGTGAATGTTCACCTTCAAGAATGTATTGACAATAAGGGCATCTCACACACTTGCCCATGTTCATTCTTTAATACTGCTTATAGCCATTGTGAAATCATCCAAAATATTTTTCATGTTTCTACCTTTTCTGTATACCATGACTGGTTTCTCACTAAATTTCTATTATCTATCTTTCTTCCTTAAGAGCTGACCAGTTTTTTTTTCAAAGACCCCATCTAATTAACTGACTGTCTGCATTATACATAGTAGCAAATACATTCCTGTTACATTTATTGTTATTGTAGCCATATTTCCATTACTTAAACATGCGTCCTACATCCTTGTTGTAATAACTTAATCATAGTAACGTGCATTCTTGTAACATTGTTATTGTATCCATATTTCTATGCCTTATTCCTGTGTCTTGCATCCTGGTTATTCTAACTTATACATAGTAACAAATGCATTCTTGTAACATTTATTGTTATTGTAGTCACATTTCCATGACTTATACTTGTGTCCTGCATCCTTGTTAATCCAACTTATGCATAGTAACAAATGCATTCTTGTAACATTTATTGTTATTGTAGTCACATTTCCATGACTTATACTTGTGTCCTGCATCCTTGTTAATCCAACTTATACATAGTAACAAATGCATTCTTGTAACATTTATTGTTATTGTAGCCACATTTCCATGACTTATACTTGTGTCCTGAATCCTTGTTGTAGTAACTTATACACAGTAACAAATGCATTCTTGAGTCATTTATTGTTATTGGTAGTGACATCTCCATTACTTATACATGTGTCCTGCATCCTTGTTATTCTAACTTATACATAGTAATAAGGGGTCTATATTATAACATCGAATTCTACAAAGATCGAATGTTATAATATCGAATCCTAAACACCGAAATCCGAAAACATCGAACAGCCAGAATAGCAAATTTTTTCCCAGGGAAAAAATTCGCTATTCCGAGAAACATACACACAACACAAACACACACACAAAACAGCAATCCACACGCATACACTTAAAATCTGACACCTAAACCTAAACTAAACTTTACATACACTACTAGCTATCCACTAACCTTAACCCAACCCTAACCCTAAGGTCCGTCACTATTGCACAATCACCTCACCCGCGCTCTAACCCTAACTCACCTAACCTGCCTCCTAACCCTAACCTACACACAATCGCACACTTACCTGACCAGTGCCCTAACCCTAATGTCCACACAACTGCACACTTACCTGACCCACTCCCTAACCCTAACTCACCTAACCCGCCCCCTAACCCTAATCTACACACAATTGCACACTTATCTGAACCCGACCCATAATGTTCCAACATATAAGAATGCTGAAAACAATGAAGCCACAACAACGGCCCACCGAATTCTTTCCCTGGGAAAGAATTTGGTGTCCTGCACCTTTGCTGTTTTCAGCGTTCGACATTACGGGGTCGATATTATAACATTCGATCTTTGTAGAATTCAATGTTATAATATAGACCCATAATAAGTTCATAGGTTCATAGGTGTGTACTAGGCTAATAGCCCTGGAGCCTTTACAAGCCTAGCCGATAGGATTACTCTGGCATCATGCCACCACCACCCGACATTAGTTCTGAGTGCCTCTGTCGAGTATTTTATTTATTTATTTAAGATTGATGACCGGGGAAGTCCACTGGGCCAAGAAGAGCCCATTTTCAGTGAAGGCCCAGGGAGAAAAGCCAGTAGAGCCACTGGACTGATCCCTGGGGTGAATTTTCTATTTCCCATCTACTCATCAAGATTTCTCTTGAAGAGGGTCAGTGAGGTGCTCTGTTTGACATGAGTGAGAAGTCTATTCCATAGCATGGGCAGTCTCTGGGTTATGAACCTGTCCCTCCAGCATGCTCTGTTGATTGTGGTAATGAGGGTGAGGTCTCTGGCGCATGTGGTGCGGAGAGATTGGGATTTCTGTAGATGTAGCATTTCTAACAGAGCTGGGTCAGACATTACTTTGTAAGTCAAGCAGAGATTGCCTCTAAGCAGGTGATATGAGACTGAGAATTGCTGGAGTTTTTTGAGTCTGTCCATATAGAACAAGTGTTTAAGGTCTAGGATCATCTTTGTGAGGTACTTTTGCGGCCTCACCAGTTGTTGCAGGTATCTAGTGAGGTACATGCTAAATGGGGCATTGTACTTGATGACTGGCCTAATGAGGGAAGAGTAGAGGGAGACAATGATCTCTTTCTTCCTGGATGCAAAACCCTTAGTAATGAGATGTGCCACATAGAAGGACTTTCAGACCACAGTGGGAATGTGGTGGTCAAAAGACAGGTTGCTGTCAACTTGTGTTCCCAGATCTCTTATAATTCCTTCTGTGTTCAGTGGACTACCATCAATGTGGTAATTCATGGGAACTGAGTTATTCCCAAAGGGGATGATGACACATCTTTTGGCATTGAGCTTAATGCCATCTTTGGTCTCAGTGAGGCCTTTCAGCAGGATGTCAACATCACTTCAGGAGTTAATAATAGCTCCCAACTTGCAATCATCCATGAACGATGTCAGCCAGTGTGTCCCTTCGTGTTGGCCTGGACTTCAGAAAAGTAGATACCAAACAGGAACAGACCCAGGACCGAACCCTGTGGGACTTCACTTGTGACTGTTCGGCAGTCTGACTTGGAGTCAGCTACTTTCACACTGTGGGTTCTATCTCTGAGCCAGTTTGCAACCCACCTAGTGATATAGGGGTTGATGCCTAGCTTAGTGAGTTTTTCTATGATTCATGAGTGGGGAATTTATCAAAGGCCTTGGCCAGATCAAGGTAGGCTGTATGAACCACCTTGCTTTCATCCACAGCTCTGGTGACTGACTCAAAGAAGTCAACCAGGTTGAACAGGCATGATCTACCCTTCACAACATTAAAATGTGTGGGATCCAGAGTATGGAGATTCCCTACATCCTTGTTTAGTAGGTCCATGATGATGTGTTCCATAGCTTTGCATATCAGACTCATTAGGCTAATGGGACAATAGTTCCCAGGGTCTCTAGTCGCTCCTCCTTTGTGGAGAGGGATGACTGTAGCAGTGTGCCATTCGGTAGGGACTAAGCCTGAGGTGAGGCTGTGATTGAACAGGGCACATGGGTGTGGTGCCAGTTCACTCTGTAGTTCATGTAGAACACAGCCAGGGATATTGTCAGGTCCCATCAATGCTTTATTCTTGGCCTTGGACAGTGCTGTTTTAATGTGTGCAGCAGTAATACTGGGTGTCTGGTAATCTACTGGTATTGTGATTGCTCCTTTGGGGGGGAGGGGGGTAAAGTTGGCACTGAATCTGTCGACCTATCTGTTGGCTCAGTATAGGAGGTACCATTGTGCAGTAGCTGAGAGCAAATCTGGGTATTGCTGTGGTGATTCTTTACATAACTATAGAAGACCTTGTGGTTGTCTTTATTATCAGTTGCAATTCTGTCTTCATAGCTAGCTTTAGACGATTTGATGAGGGGTCTCAACTTTTTGTTGAGGCTGATAAAGGAATTTTTCCAGTCTTGGGACTTCACTTTATTCTTCATCAGTTTGTTCCTTCTTTTGTAGAGTTTGTTTATGGCAGGGAACCACCAGCTCGGTTTCCTTTTTTTTGTTGGAGGAGAGCATCTTGATTCTATTGGGTATGGCAAGATCCATGCATTTGTGTACGTGTTTGTACAGTGCAATGGTGTATGATTTGGCAGTCATGCAACTATTCTCCATTTGCATGGGTTCTGTGAAGTAAGCCACCTCTGTTTTTAGGAGCCAAAAGTTAGCTTTTTAGAAGTTTTTCATGGTGGTTACCATTGCGGCGGTGGGGGGGGGGGGGGTTCCAAGGTGATTAGTTTGTGGTCAGATCTAACCAGGGAGGAGTTGACTATTGGTGTAAAGCAACAGTCGCCCATGTTAGTAATGACCAGGTCAAGGATATTGCTAGCTATAGTGCGGGTAAAAACAAGCTGGTCCAGGGCATTGGAATTAATGAATTCCAGGAAATGTTGGGCAAGTGTATTGGTAGATGAGTAGGCTTCCCTTTAATGGAGGGGTAGTTGAAGTCACCCAGTATGAAAGTGTTAGGTTTGACCCTAATATTCTCCATGGTGCTTAGGAATGTGGAGTGTGAGTCTTGGAACATGGTTGGGGACCTATAGCAAGCTATGACCTAAATCCTGTCTTACCCAATGTATGCTGCACCTGAAGTATCTCTGACACATTATGTTGGGCTACCAGTCTGGAGGTGTGCACATCCTTTATGAATATGGAAACGCCACCACCTTTGGAGCTTTGGTCCAGGTTCTGGGGCCGAAAGGTTTGGAATGAGTTATAGCCTGGTAGTGCAGGGGTGCTTTCTGCTGCTTTGAACCAAGTCTCTTTTGCAGCACAAATGTCGATGCTCTCCATTTTAAGGAGGGCTTTGAGCAAGTGCATTTTGAGATTTAGACTTCTAGCATTGAGAAGCATGACTCTCAGATTGGATTTGTTTGTAGCTGTTACAGTGGTAATTTGGTCTTTGGAACACAGCCTAAAAAAGGCACTATAGGGGTGGCAAGAGCCTTGGCCTGTAACCAGAAGCCCTTGGGTGACAAATGCAGGCCATCTCTGGCAAAGCATTGAGGTCTGTCAATCATATCATCCCAGGCAGAAAGATACTGGATCCCCTAGGAATGACACCAGAAACGTAGCCAATTGCTGAAATCAATAATTTTCTGCTTGCACTGTGGTATCATTCTGGGTGATGGCAGGATGCTACTAAGGGCTAGGGTCATACCCACCTAGGCTACATAATCCGAGAGCTCCTCCATGTCTCTTTTCATGTAGTCCAGGGAGGTACATCTCAGGTCATTCACATGCACATGTACAATGACAGAGTCATATTTGTACCTGTTGTTGAGGGACCTGAGTGCAAGCATTATGTGGTCGATCCTGGCACCTGAAAGGCAGCTGACAGTTACTTTCTTCTTATTCAACATAGTGAGTGGGACATCAGTGTGCCTCACTATCGAGTCACCTATGGATAGTGTGTTGGGATGCTGTTTTGCCTTAGGGGCTTTGGTTGAGTGGCACACTGTTTAGGAGAGTTATGTGATTCATGATTAGTGTTGTGTTGTGGTGGTCGAGTGCATTTCTGTCTTGGAGGCCCCTGCTGTTTGGGCAGATATTTAATGAGAACCTCCATGAAGGTGGGTGTGTGGTTTGCGTTTTTATGTGAAGGCAGTACTGCTATGTGTTCCATGTGGTGTGGTGCAAGTGTTCACCTTCTCCTCTTGACCAGCTATTCCGGTCTTGGCTAGAGAGTGCGTGGCTTTCAGTTTGGATATGTAAGTGTATCTCTGACAAGTCTGAGTGTTGGGAGGTAAGAGGAGAGGGTTGTCAGCGTACATGAGACAGTTGCTACATTGCCTCAGGATGCCCAAGTTCACCTAGTTAATAGGAGAAAGCACAGGGAAATGACCCTTAGACATGCCTGGAGGGGTGGGCATTAATAATAAGTACGGGAGCTGTTTCCTTGTAGAATGTTTAGTGCTGGTAGCACTTTTGTGTGCTACAATAATTGCTACAAGAAGTCTGGTAAAGTGCTAGACTAATAAACTAGTAAAAGTGCAGGAAAGGAGAGAACTAGCAGATCTAAGGGAAAATTGAAGAGCAGACTTTTTGGCACCACTCAGAAGCTTACAAACAGTCCTGGATACAGCAAATCTGTATTTGGACTAGACTAGTTACAGGAAAGGCGGGAAACAAGCGCAAATGCGGGCTTTTAAACCAGAAAGTTGAAAGAGCTGGAAAAACTGCTCAAATGGCCAATAAACTGCAATTTCTGGGCCGGAAATCACTTTTCTTGTGGTAGATAGGCTACTTAGTGCTTACCACTCCCACTGATAAGCTCGAAGGCTTCTTTCCAACACACAAAGGCTTGGGGGGGTCTCAGATGCTTACAAACAGTCCTGGATACAGAAAATCTGTATCTGAACTAGATTAGTTACAGGAAAGGCAGAAAACAAGCTTAGAACATTTTTTTTACAGAAAAGCAGCTAAAACAGCACTAAAAACAATTCAAATGCAGTGCAAGCTAGAACACTTGAGTTGTAGCAACATTATAGCAAATACAGTTTAAATAAATGCAATTTATTCAAATGGTATTCTGAACTGAATTCAATTATTGTTTTATAGGTTCATAGGTAGATACTAGGCTATCAGCCCTGGGGCATATACAAGACCAGACAAAAAGGTACCCTGGCTTTTGCCACCCAAGAAAATTATTTTCCTGTGCCACTGTCGAGCAGAGCCACAGAGGTGATCCCCAGGGTGAATTTCCTATTTCCCATCCAGTCATCAAGATTTTTCGTGAAGAGTACTAATGAGGAGCTTTGTTTGAAATAGATAGGTAGTTTATTCCAGAGTATGGGAAGTCTCTGGGACAGGAATCTATCCCTCCAGCATGTTCTGTTTATCGTGGTGACAAGGTTTAGGTCCCTAGAGCATGTAGCTCAGAGCGATTGGGATTTCTTTAAGTGGAGCATGTCCAACACCTCTGAGTAGGCGATATGCGATGGAGTAAAGCTGGAGTTTTTTGAGATGGTCTGCGTAGGGCATCTGTTTGAGGTCAGTAATCCTTTTTGTGAGGTATTTCTGCGGCCTTTCCAGTTGTTGTAGATGTCTTGTGAGGTACATACCAAAAGGGCGTTGTACTATATAATGGGTTTAATGAGTGATGAGTAGAGGGGAACAATGACCTCTTTTTTTCTGGATGAGAAACCTTTTGTGATGAAGTGTGCCATGTAGAAGGATTTCCTGTCTACTGTGGCGATGTGATTATCAAAGGAGAGACTACTGTCTACCTGTGTCCCAAGGTCTCTTATCACACTTTTGGTGTTAAATATACTACCGCCTATGTTGTAGTTCATGGGTACAGAGTTTTTACCAAAGGGGATGACAAAGCGTCAGAGACTATCCATGTGCAACTAACAGTGGGTAAAACTGCCTTCCAGTTTATAGCCTGCTACAGACCACCCTCTCAAACCCAGGAACCCCACTTGACCTTCCTGAGAATACTGGAAAATATGAAGGTCTCTACAAACACCATTATATTGGGTGATTTCAACTACCCAAACATAGACTAGGAGCATTACTCTAGCTCCAACACCCTAGCCTAAAGGTTCCTAGAATTTATAAACTCAGATGCTATGGAACAACTTGTTACCACTCCCACAAGAGGGGAAAACATACTGGACCTGATCATCACCAACATGGGGACTCTATGCTCCAGACCAGAAGTGTATCCCTCACTGGTAAGATCAGACCATAAACTAATCTCACTGGATAGTCACATCCCGACTCCACCCCCTGCCCTAAAAAACACAGTGAAAAACTTCTCTAAAGCAAATTTCACACTACTCAAAACCGAGGTGGAATCCTTCAAAGCCCCCGGGCCTGTGGAAAATACGGCCCAGACCACAGAATCCTTTATAAACGCATTCTATGAACACCTTCAGGAATGCATGGATCATGCAATCCCAAATAAAACCAAGACCCAATCCTCCAAAGGCAGATGTCCTGTCTGGTGGACCCCAGCCATAAACAAACTATACAATAGAAGGAGGAACCTACTACGTGATAGAGCCAAATCCCAAAAAGGGAAGGCATCTCTGATCAGTGTTAGCAAAAAACTACAGGCACTCATAAAATCGTCTAAGGCCAGCTTCGAGAGAAAAATTGCACAGAACACTATAGATAATCACAAGGCTTTCTTTAGTTATGCTAGGAACCTGGGTGGGAATTCCCAGATATGCTCAGAACTAGTCCAAAATGACAAAAAATACACCGAACCCACAGACATTGCCAGCATCCTAGCTGACAGGTTCAGCGCAAACTTCTCCCCTCCTCTCCACCAAAAGGGCAAATATCTATCCCAGCAGAGTGCTGCCCCCCTGACATCTCAGATGCTCAGGTAAGAGCTGCCCTCTCCAAAGCAAAAAACACAGCATCAATGGGAACAGACGGTGTCCCTGGCTGCAGCCTACATAAACTCCAAGAAGAGCTAAACCCAAACATAAAACTACTGTTCAATCTCAGCCTTACTACAGGATATGTACCCAAAGAGTGACATACAGCAACAGTGGTCCCTCCTCACAAAGGTGGTGCCTCAACGGATCCTGGAAACTATCGCCCCATAAGCCTGACTAGCTTGGTCTGCAAAGCTATGGAAAGGATCATCATGGACCTCATAAATAAAGATATTGGGGACCTACAGACACTGGATCCTACCCAGTTCGGCTTTGTTAAGGACAGATCCTGCCTCTTAAACCTGGTTGATTTCTTTGAAATAGTCACCGAGGCCATTGACGAGAGGAAGGTGGTCCACACAGCCTACCTGGACCTCGCAAAAGCCTTCGATACAATACCCCACTCGGGCATTATAGATAAGTTCACCAGCTTAAATATAAACCCCTGTCACTAGATGGGTTAAAAACTGGCTCAAGGACAGAACCCACATGGTTAGAATTGCTGGAGCCATGTCAGACTCCAAACCAGTTACAAGTGGCATCCCACAAGGCTCAGTCCTGAGACCTCTCTTGTTCGGTATATATTTCTCGGAGGTACAGGCAAACATGAAAGGACTCTGGCTGACCAAGTTCACAGATGACTGCAAACTGGGCGCCATAATCGATTCTCCAGCCAACACAAGCATCCTCCAAAAGGGCCTCATAGAAACAGACAACTGGTGCCAGAGCCATGGCCTCAAGCTAAACGCCAAAAAGTGTATAGTCATCCCCTTTGGCAAAAACAAAGTGCCCACAAATTACCACATAGGTGGTAATCCAAGTACAGAAGAAGTAATTAGGGACCTGGGGACCCAAGTTGATAGCAATCTCTCATTTGACAACCACGTGGCCAAAGTGGTTAGAGAAACATTTTATATAGCCCACCTAATCATGAAGGGATTCACATCTAGATCAGGGGAGGTCATCGTGCCTCTTTACTCATCCCTCATCAGGCCCATAATTGAGTACAATGCCCCTTTTGGGATGTACCTTACCAGACACCTGCAGCAATTGGAAAGACCCCAAAAGTACCTCACCAAGAGGATCAAAGGGCTCAAACAGATGCCATATGCTGCCTGGTTAAAGAAACTCCAGCTCTACTCAGAGGCATACTGCCTGCTCGGAGGTGATCTGTGCCTGACATATAAAGCCATGTCCAACCCAGAATTAATGGACATGCTGCACCTCAGAAAATCCAAATCCCATCAAGCTACACGCTCGAGAGACTTGAACCTCAGCACTGAAATAAGTAGGACATGCTGGAGGGACAGATTCATAACCCAGAGGCTCCCTTCACTCTGGAATAAAATCACAGTCCAGGTTAGGCAGAATCCCTCATTGACTCTCTTCAAGAGGAATCTTGATGAGTGGATGGGAGATCATAGGTTTACCCCGTGTATCACTTCTGTGTCACTGTTAGACAGAGGCACAGTATACTAACCTCATAAAAGGGCTTAGCAAAATTAATTTAAAATGGGCGGTGAAAGCCAAACACACTCTGGCTAGGCTTATAAATGCCCTAGGGCAGATAGCCTAGTATGAACCTATAAACCTATGAATGCACTTTTTGGCATTGAGCTTGAGGTCATGGCTTTGACACAAGGCATCTGTATCAGTGAGGCCCTTTTGTAGGATGTCCACATTGTTAGGAGTTTCGATTATTGCTCCTAGTTTGCAGTCATCTACGAACTTCATTAGCCAAAGACCTTCTGTGTTAGCCTGCACTTTAGAGAAGTAGATACCAAACAGGAGAGGACCCAGGACTGAACCCTGTGGTACTCCACTTGTCACTGGTCTGAAGTCAGATTTGGAGTCTGCTACTTTCACAGTGTGGGTTTTTATCATTGAACCAGTTGGCAACCCATCTTGTGACATAGGGATTTATACCTAGTTTAGTGAGTTTATCTATAATTCCAGAGTGGGGGATGGTGCTGATAGCCTTGTCAAGAACTGGATAGGCTGTGTGAACCACTTTACCCTTGTCTACAGTTTTGGTGACTGCTTCAATGAAGTCTATCAGGTTTAGGAGACATGATCTACCTTTTAGAAACCTGAACTGGGTGGGGTCCAGAGTTTGGAGATTACCAATGTCTTTGTTTATAAGTTCCATGATGATACATTCCATGGCCTTGCAGACCAGGCTCGTCAGGCTAATGGGGCAGTAGTTTTCTGGGTCCGTGGTGGCTCCCCCCTTGTGGAGTGGGATAACCGTCACTGTGCACCATTCAGCAGGCACAAAGCCTGAGGTGAGGCTATGATTGAACATGGTACTTAGGTGGGGTGCCAGTTCGTTCTGTAGTTCATGTAGAACACAGCCTGGGATGTTGTCTGGTCCCATGGATGCTGTGTTTTTGGCTTTGGAGAATGTGGTTTTTACCTTTGCAGCTGTGGTTACACAAACTTTGCATTCTTCCCCTATAGAGCTGGGCTCTTTAGGGGGTGAGAGGGGGTAAAGTTAGCACTGAACCTATCTGCCAGGATGTTGGCAATATCAGTTGGGTCTGTATATTTAGTGCCATTGTGCTGTAACTCAGAGGAGATCTGAGTGTTGCCATTGAGATTCTTGACATAGCTATAGAATGCTTTGTGGTTGTCTTTAGAATTAGTGGTGATTTTGTTTTCATAACTAGATTTGGAGGATTTTATCATGGATCGCATCTTCTTACTGAGGCTGACCAGGGAGCTCCTCCACTCATGGGATTTTCCTCTCTTTTGCAAGAGTTTCTTCCTTCTGTTGTACAGTTTGTTTATGGCAGGGGACCACCAGATTGGCTTCCTTTTTTTGGAGGATAGCATCTTGGTTCTGTTTGGGCTAGAACGATCCATGCACTCATGTAAGTGCTTATAAAGTGCAATTGTGTAGGATTCAGTAGTCGTAACTGTATTGTCCATCTGCATGGGTGTCATGAAGTTCACCACTTCTGTCTTAAGAAGCATGAAGTTGGCTTTGGAGAAATGTTTTACTGTGGTTTCCTTAATGGGGGTGGGGGAGGGATGTGGATATCAAGGGTGATTAGCTTATGGTCAGATCAGACCAATGAGGAGTTGACTTCAGGTGTGGAACACCGGTCACTCATGTTGGTAATGACTAGATCTAGCATATTGTTGCACCAGGTGGAGGTGTGGATAAGTTGATCAAGGGCATTGGAGTTTATGAATTCCAGAAAGCGTTGAGTGAAGGAGTTGGTACATGAGTAGTTTTCTCAGTTAATGGTGGGGTAGTTAAAATCGCCCATTATTAGGGTGTTTGGTTGAACCCTAATGTTTTCTAATACATCAAGAAAAGAGGAGTGGGAATCCTGGGGCATGGTGGGTGATCTGTAGCAAGCTACAATTTGGATTGCAGTTTTGCCCAGAGTTAGTTGCACTTGGATAACCTCGGCTGCATTATGCTGAGCAACTAGCCTGGAGGCGTGGATATCCTTAATGAATATGGACACTCCTCCGTCTTTGGTGTTCTGGTCCAGGTTACATGGCCGAAAAGTGTGGTATGAGTTATAGCCTGGTAGTGCAGGGGTGCTCTCTGGAACCTTGAACTAGGTCTCAGTCACTGCACAGATATTGATGTTCTCCATTTTAAGGAGTGCCTCGAGTGAGTGCATTTTGAGATTTAGACTTCTAGCATTGAGTAGCATCACCCTCAGTTTTTGCTTGCCTGTTCCTGTTACGGTGGTGAATTTGTCATTTGAACCTTGCCTAAAAAAGGTGCTATAGGGGCGTCAAGAACCTTAGCCAGTATCCAGAATCCCAGGGGTGACAGGTGCAGGCCATCTCTGGCAAAGCATCGTGGTCTGTCAACCATGTCATCCCAGGCAGACAGATACTGGATCCCATTAGAATGGCACCAGAAGCTTAGCCAATTGCTGAAGTCAATCATTTTGTCCTTGTACTGCAGCATCATTCTGGGTGATGGCAGAATGCTACTCAGGGCTAGGATCATACCTGCCTGGGCTACAAGATCTGAGAGCTCTTCCATGTCTCCTTTCATGTAGTCCCAGGCAGGTACATCTCAGGTGGTTCACACCAACATGGACAATGACAGAGTCATATTTGTACTTGTTGTGGAGTGACCTGAGTGCGTGGGTTATGTGGCAGATCATGGCACCCGACAGGCAGCTGACAGTAACCTTCTCCTTGTTTAACCTGGTGCGTGGGACATCATTGTGCCTTACTCTAGAGTCACCTATGACTAGTGTGTTGGGTACGTTGTTTTGCCTTATTGGCTGTGGTTGAGTGGCACACTGAGTCTGCAGGCTATGTGTCATTTGGGTTGTGTTGGGGGTGGAGATTGCTTGCATTTCTACTTTGGAGGTCTCTGTTGCTTGAGAAGATTATTACTGAGAGCCTCCACAAATGTTTTTGTGTTTCTATGTGTGGATTTTGGTTGTGTATATTTAGTGAGACTATGTGATGAGTGTGGTGTGGTGCAAGTGTTTACCTTCTCCTCTTGACTGTCAAGTTCAGTCTTGATTGGAGAGAGCTTTTCCTCCAGTTTGGCTAGATAAGTGCATCTCTCACAGGTTGTAGTATTGGGTGGTAGGAGGAGAGGGTTGTCTGTGTACATGAGGCAATTTCTACATTGCCCCAAGATGCCCAAATTCATCAGATAGACAGAAGAGGACACTGGGAGCTGACCCTTGGACATGCCTGAATAAAAAACTATTTTCCTCTAGATAAGTGAGGAAAGTGAGTACAAGAGCTGTTTTTCTCTAAGCAAGTGAGGAAAGTAAGTACCAAAACTGTTTTCCTCTAGGTAATGAGGAAGGTTGAGTGCTATAGTAATTAGTAGGTTATTTAGTGCTTACAAGTTCTGAACAAGGGCTGATTACAAATAAGCAAATTCAAGTGCTAATACTAAGACTCTGTATCTGGACTAAACTAGTTACAGGAAAGGGGGGAAACAAGTGCAAATGTGGACTTTTAAATCAGAAAGTTGAGAGAGATGGTAAAACTGCCCAAACGGCCAGTAACTACAATTTCTGGGCCAGAACCACTTCTTAAGCTCCCACTGATAAGCTAGAAGGCTTCCCTCCAACACAGAAAGTTTGGGGGGGGGGGATCAGAAGCTTACATACAGTTCTGGATACAGCAAATCTGAATTTGGACTACACTAGTTACAGGAAAGGTATATATATATATATATATATATATATATATATATATATATATATATATATATATATACAGAAAAGTAGCTAAAACAGCAGTAAAAACAATTCAAATGCAGTGCAAGCTAGCACACTTGAGTATGTAGCAATGTTAGACCAAACAGTTTAAAAAATGCAATTAAATTAAAAATGACTAAAAACAATGCAGAAGGAGTCTATTAGGTAGAATGAGATAAAGAGATGGGATGGGGGGAGTGTCCCAGATCAAATCTATAGTGGGGGCAGGCAACTGCAAAAGCCTCCAAATTTAAACAACAACACAGGAATAGGGAGGGTGGGTATGGGAAAACCAACACCTTCAGCAGAGATCTGAAAAACTATACAGTGAAGCAAAAATAACTGCACAACTCTGAAGTAAGCCAGCAATGATATAAAATGAGTCAAACAACAATTACTAGTACACAACTCTGAAGTGCCAGAAAAATATACTCAGCTCTGTATATCTCCAGATAGTTTGAAGAGGACACTGTCAGGACACAGGAAGGCTCCAGCAATGGTATGCAGACTTTTACTAAGAGAGTCTAATTTTATGCAAGTAATCCTTGAGATAGATAACATACAGGATCTAAAACCAATTATACCAACTTAAGACACAGAGAAATAGGGGCTGGGGAGGAGAAACACCTTCAGCAGAGATCTGAAAAACTATACAGTGAAGCAAAAATAACAGTGCACAACTCTTGTCAGCCAGCAATGATATAAAATTAGTCAAACAACAATTACCAGTACACAACTCTGAAGTGCCAGAAAAATATACTCAGCTCTGTATATCTCCAGAACTCTGAACAGTTAAAAAGTGCAAAAATATATACTTATCAGCTCTATATTTCCAAATTGTTTGGGAAGCACACTCAGTCAGAACACAAGGCCATTCTAGAAAGGGTAGATTCTAGCAAACTGTGTTTTTTTAAGTGATGTGGAAAGAGAGAAAGTAGGAACAGAAGATAATTCAAGGTTAAGAAACTGAGGGGGTTGGCCTTCTCAAATGATCTCTCTGTATTAAGTAGAATGAGCTAATGACACTAAACAGGGAGGTGTGTCCCAGATCAAATTTATAGTAGAGGCGGAAAACTGCAAAGCCACCAAGTATAAGAACAAGATACCAATAGGGAGTGAGGATGAGAAACTATTTTAGGCAGAAAACACTACAGAAATGTTTATCACAGCAGAAAAACAACAGTGAGCCACTAAATGAAAGTTTTACACAGATAAAGGAGCAAGGAGAGTCTAGCGAATACTTCTAACTGCAAACAAATCAGTTATATGATACACTTCTTGGCAGGAAATCAGAGCAGATAAACATATGTTTAACAAATGGAAAAAAAATTCCAGTTAATACCTTACACACAGTGAAGCTAGCTACAAAAGATTTACAAACAGTGTAACAGTGAAAACATTATTTATCAGGTCCTGTGAGGCAAACAATTTTAGTGCAACTGTGCAGATTAGTTTATAGCTATAAAATACAATGAAAACTATGCAGCAGACAATAAAAGTGCTATAAATATCTAGAATAAGCAATAACTAGTAAAACTAAGCAAAAAAAAAAAAAAAAAAACAGGATACTTGTTTTATATCACAGATCAGAGTTTTGGTCAGTGCCCCTCCTCTGTTTAACTCTGTGTGAAATGGTAGAAACACTAACAAGGTAACTTCTTAAGTAACAGAAGGTTGAAATTAATCTGCATTCTTGTATTTATTTATTTTATTTATTTTAGTTTGATTACCAGGGAAGTCCACCGGGCCAAGAATTACCCATTTTCAGTGGAGGCCCAGGGAGAAAATCTCCAAAGGCAGTACAATCAAAGAATACAATGCATGAGATAAAATACAAAAGAGTGTCCACACTGCAAGTATACATAGTAATAACACTGTAAATGCAATTTTACAAATAGAATGTCCACACAGTAATAATACAAAGAAGAGCACCGCAAATGATAAGAAAAACACAGCAAAAGTACAAAGAAGAGCACTGCAAAAGCTAAGAAAAACAACATTTTTTTTTGTACTAACAATTTGCAATATTTTCATCCTTACAGTCAAGGGAGAGTCAGATAAAACCATTTAGCAAGAATTATAGTGCAGAAGGTGCAGGAGTAGAGGGGCTTAGTTTAGGGAAGCCTAGAAATTAAGTAGGGTGAAAGCAAGAACATTTCCATTTTGAAGATAGGTGTAAGAAAAGTTGGGTTTTGAAGTATTCTGTGTTAGGAATGGTTCTAAGAGAAGGAGGGAGAGAGTTCCATTTTCTACCTAGAGAGAAGGATAGAAGTTGCTGGCCGGCGGGATGTTTAGGTCTGTGAATGGAGATTAGATTTTGGTGTTCAGATCTTAATGATCGGTTGGGGATGTAAGGTGGAAGGATGTTGGACAGAGCTGGGCATTTTTCTGGGTAGAATATTAATTTATGAGTGGTTGTAAGTTGAAGGTAGTCAAGGTGGTTAGGCAGTTCTAACCAGTTTAGAGATTGAAGGGTGAGGCAGTGGTGAGTTGAGGTTTTGGATTTAGTGGCGAATTTAGAGATTTTATTATAGCAAGCTTCAAGTTTAGAGGAGAGGATGGCAGACAGATTAGATTGTAATATTTGCTATTGTAATTGTGATCCCTCTGCACTGGCCCAGGAATCAAAGAGCCTCAATCCTCACCACTGGCAGCAGTGAGGGACATACACAATGGGAGGATGACAACTTCCCATGCAGTAAAGTACAATTTCCCTTAAGAGCACACAGAGATCACATTCAGTATGGGGCTGGTTTCTCCCTCTTATTTGATTTATATACAAACACACAACTGGGAAAGGCTGGCACAGGTTTACTAGCTATACTCCCTTCTGCCCAGACTATAAGTTTGTTATCACTGCCACCAACCTCTACTTAGCTACTTAAAGACCTTTACAAAGGGTGACCAATCCTACTGTATAATGTTACTATTACCCAAATGGTAAGTGTGACCAAGACTAAGGCTATTTAGGAGGGGCCTGTACAGTGTCACCATATACAACTGCAAGTACACTAAGAGCTTAAATATCTCTAAACAAACCACCCACAATTAAAAGGTTTAAATATATTAATAATAAATAATAAAAGAGGAAGACAATACTCAATCAATACAGTAGCTACAGAGTTAAGAATCACAGGAAACATTTTTAAAACAATATTGCAGGACAGTCTCAGATGAATACAGAAAACATCAAACTAATCTTTACTATATTCCCATCTATATCTAAAATATACTATACTATGGAGATGGTAGGGGTGGTCTTTAGGTACTTCGCCCCACAGTACCTCTGCAGACAAGCCAGCAGATCTGGCATGAAATTGGCACCTCTGTCAGTCAGTATTTATTTTGGGAAACCTACCCTGCTAAAGATTACTAACAAAGTGTTTGCCAACTTTTCTGCCTCTATGGAGGACAGAGCCACTGCCTCAGGGTATCTGGTAGCATAATCTACTACCACTAGGATATACTTTGTCCCTGTGGATCTTGGGGTACTCAGAGGCCCCACATTATCCATAGCTACCCTCTGAAATGGCTCCTCAATCACAGGCAAAGGCATCAAAGGAGCTCTCACCTTGTCTTCTGCCTTGCCTACTTTTCATCACTGCTCACAGGTCCTGCTGTACCTGTTACATATTTGGAATTCCAGGCCAATACAAGTTCTGCATAATACTTCTCCTTGTTCATTTTATGCCCATGTGACCTGCAAAGGGAATATCAATGGCTATAGCCTCCATCAGGGGGTCCACTCTCTATACAGTAACCCTTTGTCCCAGTATACAGATTCCTTTTTCCTTTGAGAATCAGATGCTTCACTAGCTACCTCCCTCAGGCATTGTAATGTAGGGTATGAGAGCTGAACCTGTCTCAACTCTCTCTTTGTAACCCTTCCCAGCTCCCCTTCCACAGGAAGTCTGGTATCCTCTGATAGTGGTGCCTCACTGTCAGCCTGGATATTACTACTACTCACCACTGCCCTTGCAGTCACTGATGTTCCAAGGGAACATCAGCACCCACGAGCAGCTGTGGCTCAACTTCAGTCTCACTGCTACAGGGTAGCTCCCTCCCTGAAGTAACCACCTCACCAGTCCTGGCTGCAAGAGGGCAGTCTGTCTGGGTCTCTCCCAGGCTACCAGACCGACATGCTTTTCTTTAAGCCTGACTGTGTGCAACTGCATGCACACATGGTACGGAATTATCAGAATCATTCCCTGTCAGGACATCTGCAGGGATATCCTCAAACACATCTACTTGCTGGCTTCCTTTTCCTCCCTCCCAGTCAAGGTGAACCCTAGCCAAATGTATTTGGAATGGGGTACCTCCTAAAGCTCTAACGGGAGTAGAATGCCCAAGCAAGTAGTGCTCCTCTGTAACCATTGGAGGCTTCACAATGGTTAGGCCAGAAGCTGTGTCTCTCTTAGCCATGGCCTCTTTCCCATTCACTAAGATAGCTTGTCCTTGCCTGCGGCTCCACTAAGTAACATTGATACATGGACTATCTTACTCGACAACACAGCTAACATTACATTCAGTAAATCTATTGCATTACAACTTTCTCTCCGTCGCAATGGCACTCTGTGTTTCCAATGAAATTACTCACGTCAACTTCATTGGACTCAAAAAATGGGACAAACTATCTGCAACACGACAATCAAATACCAGTGCAATTATAGCCTTGGGCTGTCGAGTTTCATTTGATGCCATTTAGCCGACATTGGAAAATGCCTCATTACTTGGTTCTCACACTATCGTATTTCTTGCCATATTCCATGGCATAACTACGGGCAGTGACCATTCTTCAAACGTTACTACCCTGGTGCAGGACTGTTATTTTATATGCAAAAGAAAGGCCTATAAATGGCTATCAGAAAACTGGTCTGGTAGCTGTTTCTTAGGTTATTTAGTCCCAGCTTTCCGACATACATCTGCTTTACCTCAAGGAAAAATTCGGAATGTTCGAGAGGTAAAAAAGCCTGCCAATCTGGTAGGCCAAATTGACGCTTCATGGGTTTATTATCACGACTTATCTCATGCTGGCACCAAAGGACTATCACATATGGACTTGGGTGATGACGTCATATCGTGGGCTGGTATAATTCCAGCATACGGAGCAGTAAAATTAATTTGGGAACTGAAAAAACTGTCCAAATTGCTTGAAGTATTAAGCAATGCCACATTTTCTGCTTTAAAACTAGTGACTGATGAACTGACTGCTATGAGAGCTGTAGTCCTCCAAAACCACATGGCTCTCGATTCACCCTAGCGGCGAAAGGTGGAACTTGTGCTTTAATCCAGGAGGAGTGTTGTACATTTATTCCTGATAATCAGCACGAAATTGAAAGTAATCTCAAACTTATTCAGAGAGTCTCCAAACTCTCTAATTCCAAGGAGGCTGATAACTCAATCTGGGCATGGTTAACCAACCTGTTCTCAGGTTGAGGAGGTGGACTATTGAAGTTAATTTTATTAAGCGCAGTATTGTCTCTTATTGCTTTTCTTGTTGTGTTTTTAATCAAAGCATTGATTTTAAAATTAATGTCTTTTAAGACTACTAAAAAGGTGCCAAAGTTGTATATGCCTGCAGTCATAAATATGGATGATAAAATAAAAATGTGTGACAGTGCTGAAGGAACCAGCCACATGGTTATGTCAGACTTAGGGCAAAGGTATAATAAAATAAATGGTGATGCTTACACAGTATCAAATGGGGGATTGTAAAATATGAATGGCCAAAGTATGTGCTTAAGGAAATTGAGTATGCGACAATCTGCATGCATTAAGATGGACTTTGTACTGCAAACTCTGCGTAAACTGTGAATAGTGGAAAAGTACTGAAAAACAGGAGCCTGCTTGAAAGCAGGAAATATGCCTTATATGGAAGTGTATCCGATTTTCTTTCTCTGCCTAGAGGTATAATAATGTGAACTGCTTTAAGCCTACGGGTAAACCACTGATTGGTTAATTGTCTTTTGTACTAATTTAATTGGTCTAGTTTATATTTTTGTACTGTCAGCAGTATCACCAGCATATAAGCTTATAGGTTCATAGGTTCATAGGTTCATACTAGGCTATCTGCCCTGGGGCAATTATAAGCCTAGCCCAATTCTGTATGGCTTATGCCACCCCTTGATTTGAGTATAATGTGCCCTTTTTAAGGTTTAGTTTACTGTGCCTCTGTCTAATAGTGACACAGGAGTAATCCCTGGGACAAACTTACGATCCCCCATCCACCTATCGAGATTCTTCTTGAAGAGATTCAGTGAGGTGCTCTGCCTCACATGAACTGGAATTCTATTCCAGAGCGAAGAGAGCATCTGGGTTATGAACCTGTCCCTCCAGCAAGTTTTATTTATTTCTGTGCTGAGGTTCAAGTCCCTCGAGCGTGTGGCCCTAAGGGATTTAGATTTACTGAGGTGGAGCATGTCCATTAATTCTGGATTTGACATAGCTTTGTATGTCAGGCATAGATCGCCTCGAAGTAGGCGGTATGCAACTGAGTAGAGCTGGAGTTTTTTTAACTGAGCAGCATATGGCATCTGTTTGAGACCCTTGATCCTCTTGGTGAGATACTTTTGGGGTCTTTCTAATTGCTGCAGGTGTTGGGTAAGGTACATCCCAAAAGGGGCATTGTATTCTATGATGGGCCTGATGAGGGATGAATAAAGGGGCACGATTACCTCTCTTGATCTAGATGTGAAACCCTTTGTGATGAGGTGGGCTATGTAGAAGGTCTTTCTAACCACTTTGGCAATGTGGTTTTCAAAGGAGAAATTGCTATTAACTTGGGTCCACAGGTCCCTAATAACTTTCTCTGTACTTAATGGGTTTCCACCTATGTGGTAATTTGTGGGCACATTGTTTTTGCCAAAGGGTATGACTATACATTTTTTGTCATTTAGCTTTAAACCATGGCACTGGCACCAGTTATCTGTCTCTGTGAGACCTTTTTGAAGGATGTTTGTGTCAGCTGGAGAGTCAATTATGGCACCCAGTTTGCAGTCGTCTGCAAACTTGGTGAGCCATAGTCCTCCCACATTTGCCTGTACCTCGGAAAAGTATATACCGAACAAGAGTGGTACCAGGACAGAACCCTGTGGGATGCCACTTGTGACCGGTTTCAAGTCTGACATGGCTCCAGCAACTCTCACTCTGTGGGTTCTGTCTTTGATCCAGTTTGCGACCCATCTTGTGACATAGGGGTTGATATTTAAGCTGGATAGCTTATCTATGATGCCCGAGTGGGGTATTGTGTCAAATGCCTTTGCAAGGTACAGATAGGCTGTGTGGACTACCTTCCCTTCATCAATGGCTTTGGTGACTGTTTCGAAGAAGTCAACCAGGTTCAAAAGGTAGGATCTGCCCTTGACAAAGCTGAACTGGGTAGGATCTAGTGTCTGTAGGTCCCCAATGTCTTTGTTTATGAGCTCCATGATGATCCTTTCCATAGCCTTGCAGACTAAGCTAGTCAGGCTTATGGGGCGACAGTTTCCAGGGTCCGTAGAGGCTCCACCTTTGTGGAGTGGGACCACTGTTGCTGCATGCCATTCTGTGGGCACATATCCTGTCATGAGGCTGAGATTGTATAGCTGTTTTATTTGAGGGATTAGTTCCTCTTGGAGTTCATGTAGGACGCAACCTGGGATGCCATCTGGTCCCATGGAAGCAGTGTTTTTTGCTTTGGAGAGGGCAGCTTTCACCTGAGCATCAGAGATGTTTGGGAGGCAGCCCTCTGCCGGGATAGATACTTGCTCTTTTGTGGGGGAGAAGTTTGCACTGAACCTGTCTGCCAGGATATTGGCGATGTCTGTGGGTTCAGTGTATTTTTTGTCATTTAGAATCAACTCAAAACAAGTCTGGGAGTTGCATCCCAGGTTCCTAACATAACTGAAAAAAGCCTTATGGTTGTCTTTGGTGTCCTGTGCAATTTTTCTCTCGAAGTTGGCCTTGGAGGATTTTTATGAGGGATCGTAATTTTTTGCTAGTACTGATCAGAGATGCCTTCCCTATTAGGGATTTTGCTCTATCATGTAGTAGCTTCCACCTTCTGTTGTACAGTTTATTTATGGTAGGGGTCCACCAGACTGCACGCCTGCCTTTGGATGATTGGGTCTTGGTTTTGTTTGGGATAGCATGATCCATGCATTCCTGGAGATGTCCATAGAATGCGTTTATATAGGATTCTGCAATTTGGGACGTAGTTTCCACTGGTCCTGGGGCCTTGAAGGATTCCACTTTGATTTTGAGAAGTGAGATGTTCGCTTTTGAGAAGTTTTTCACTGTGGTTTTCTGGGCTGGGGGTGGGGTCGGGATGTGGATATCCAGTAAAATTAATTTATGGTCTGATCTTACCAATGAGGGATATATTTCTGGTGTTTAACATAGAGTCCCCATGTTGGTAATGATCAGGTTTAGTATGTTGTCCCCTCTTGTGGGAGTTGTGACTAGTTGTTCCATATCATTTGAGTTTATAATTTCCAGGAACCTTTGGGCTAAGGTGCTGGGACTTGAGTAGTGCTCCCAGTCAATGTTTGGGTAGTTGAAGTCGCCCAATATAATGGTGTTCGGAGATCTTCATGTTCTCCAATGTTTTCAGGAAAGCCGAGTGGGATTCCTGACTTTGAGAGGGTGGTCTGTAGGATGCTATAAACTGAAAAGCAGTCTTGCCCACTGTTAGTTGCACATGGATGGTCTCCGATACTTCGTGCAATGCCACTAACCTGGAGGTGTGGATATCCTTGATAAATATGGAAACTCCCCCTCCTTTTGTGGTTCGGTCCGGGTTTTGGGGCCGAAAAGCATGATATGAGGTATAGCCTGGTAGTGCTGGGGTGCTCTCTGGAGCCTTGAACCAGGTTTCTGTCACTGCACAGATATCAATGTTCTCCATACTGAGGAGAGCTTTGAGTGTGTGCATCTTGAGGTTAAGACTTCTGGCGTTAAGCAGCATTACCCTTAGTTTCTTGTTCCTTGTGCTGTCTATGGGTGTGGGTTTGACTTTTGAGCCTTGCCTAAAAAAGACACTATGGGGGTGGCAAGAGCCTTTGCCAATATCCGAAAGCCCAGTGGTGACAGGTGCAAGCCATCCCTAGCAAAGTAATGTGGCTTATCGAGCATGTCATCCCAGGCTGACAGACACTGGATTCCCTTTGAATGACACCAAAATTGTAGCCAATTGTTAAAATCGATCATTTTGTCTTTGTACTGTGGCATCATTCTAGGTGAGGGTAAGATGCTGCTCAAGGTCAGGGTCATACCAGCCTGGGCTACATGATCAGAGAGCTCCTCTATGTCTCTTTTCATGTAGTCCAGGGAGGTACATCTCAGGTCATTCACACCAGCATGTACAATGACTGAGTCATATTTGTATTTGCTTTGGAGTGACCTGAGTGCTTGCGTTATGTGACGGATCCTAGCACCTGACAGGCAGCTCACCGTGACCTTCACTTTATTCAGCCTGGTGAGCGGGACGTCAGTGTGCCTGACAATTGAGTCACCTATTACAAGAGTATCAGGTGTGTTATTCAGCCTTAAGGGCTGTGGCTGCTTGGCACACTGACTTTGTGGGCTATGTGTTGTGCATGTTTTGTTTTGAGGTAGCGTTTGCTTGGATGTCTGCTTTGGAGGTCTCTGTTGCTTAGGTAGATTTTTATTTAGAGCCTCCGAGTATGTTTTTCTGTATTTATGTGTTTGGTTCGCTTATGTGGTGGGACTATGTGATATTGGAATTGTGTTGTGTGAGGTTACCTTCTCCTCCTGACTGGTTACACCAGTTTTGAGATGAGAGAGCTCAGTCTCCAGTTTGGCTAAATAGTTGCATCTCTCACATATATTTGAACCTGTTTGGAGGAGGAGAGGGTTGTCCGTGTACATGAGACAGTTGTAACATTGCCTCAAAATTCCCAGATTCACCAGCTGGACTGGAGAGGAAACCATTGACTGACCTTTGGACATGCTAGAGTAATATACGGAAACTAAATTTAAGACGGACCAATAGAGGACAGGGTAATTGTAGAGAGTATAAGAGTAAATAGTGCTTATGGTTAATAGTGCTGACTTGTAGGATTACTTAATTGGACCAGTGAAGGGCCTTAGAATGAGAATATGGTGTTTAAATTGAGATATAGAGCAGTTCTAAGGGAAAAAATGAAGAGCAGACTTTGTGGAGCCAGGAATAGTTTAAACCCAATTAGGCGGCGCTGCTCGCTGTTGCGCTATGCACAAAAACGCGCAAAACTGCGCAAAAGAGGGTTTTAAGAGAGGAAGATGAAGGAGTTTTGGAATTGACCCAAAATGGCCAATAAAACTACAGTTTCAAGTCAGTAACCACTCCCACAGGGGCAGGCAGGCTGCTCAATGTTTTTCACTGCCACTGATCAACAGAGAGACTTCCCTTTAGCCCAAGCAAAAAATGGCTTCCAATAAACTTACAAACAGTTCAAGAACAGCAAGTCTGTAACTGAACTTTTTTAAATCTCAGAAAAGTAGGAAAAAAGCAAGATTTTTTTTTTGTTTTTTTGTTTTTTTCAGAGAGAGCAGAGGTTCACAATTATCAACAAGTTATAACAGTGCAGTAAATGACCCCAAACAAGAGTGCTAGGCCAAAGACTGATAAAATGCAAGTTTTGAGAAAAAAAAACGATTTTAAAAATAAGTGCAAACAGGAAATTCAGTAAACAGTTCTAGGTTGTGCTCCAAATACAGTTACTAATGCAGAAATCAGGTTTAACAAGCCAGAAAATGCTCATAATAGGTGGCTATGCAGAAAAACTAAGCAAATAAACAGAGGAAAAATACTTAAAATCTCAAAAGTGGCTCCTTTCTTCTCTCAGCATTTTCTCCTCTTGGTGGGTGCTTCACCAACAGCCAACAAGCCTGAAAAGATGCCAAAACCACGAGGCAACCAGGTTTTAAGAGAGGAAGATGAAGGAGTTTGGAATTGACCCAAAATAGCCAATAAAACTACAGTTTCAAGTCAGTAACTACTCCCACAGGGGCAGGCAGGCTGCTCAATGTTTTTCACTGCCACTGATCAACAGAGAGGCTTCCCTTTAGCCCAAGCAAAAAATGGCCTCCAAGAAACTTACAAACAGTTCAACAACAGCAAGCCTGTAACTAAACTTTTTTAAATCTCATAAAAGTGGGAAAAAAAGCAAGATTTTTTTTTTTTTTCAGAGATTGCAGAGGTTCACAAGTATCAACAAGTTATAAGAGTGCAGTAAATGACCCCACACAAGAGTGCTAGGCCAAAGACAGATAAAATGCAAGTTTTGAGAAAAAAACAATTTTAAAAATAAGTGCAAACAGGAAATTCAGTAAACATCTCTAGGTTGTGCTCTAAATACAGTTACTAATGCAGAAATGAAGTTTAACAAGCCAGAAAATGCTCAAAATAGGCGGCTATGCAGAAAAACTTAGCAAATAAACAGAGGAAAAATACTTAAAATCTCAAAAGTGGCTCCTTTCTTCTCTCAGCGTTTTCTCCTCTTGGTGGGTGCTTTACCAACAGCCAACAAGCCTGAAAAGATGCCAAGACCACGAGGCAACCAGGTTTTAAGAGAGAAAGATGAAGGAGTTTGGAAATGACCCAAAATGGCCAATAAAACTACAGTTTCAAGTCAGTAACCACTCCCACAGGGGCAGGCAGGCTGCTCAATGTTTTTCACTGCCACTGATCAACAGAGAGACTTCCCTTTAGCCCAAGCAAAACATGGCCTCCAAGAAACATACAAACAGTTCAAGAACAGTGAGCCTGTAACTGAACTTTTTTAAATCTCAGAAAAGTAGGAAAAAAGCAAGATTTTTTTTGTTTTTTTGTTTTTTTCAGAGATAGCAGAGGGTCACAAGTATCAACAAGTTATAACAGTGCAGTAAATGACCCCACACAAGAGTGCTAGGCCAAAGACAGATAAAATGCAAGTTTTGAGAAAAAAAACGATTTTAAAAATAAGTGCAAACAGGAGATTCAGTAAACAGCTCTAGGTTGTGCTCTAAATACAGTTACTAATGCAGAAATCAAGTTTAACAAGCCAGAAAATGCTCAAAATAGGTGGCTATGCAGAAAAACTTTTCAAATAAACAGAGGAAAAATACTTATGCATTCCTTTGTTCGGGAAGTCTCCCTGGTACTTTCCATGAGGCTCATACATGTGTGTAATAAATACCACTGAAAGAGAGAAAGAAGTGTCTTGTCTTCATTTAAGGTAAAATGTTAAATGCAACATAGCATATAACCTCTTGTGGTAGTTTGGTACCCTTGTTGTCTCGAGACAACCTACTGTTGGCATTTTGTCATTCCCACTTACTAGTTCTCCCACCATCTGTTCCTCACTTTTCCTCTGTGGCATCTATATGCTACATGGCCCCATTGGTTGCATTTAAACAATTAACCTACATGTACCTGGACTAGTGGCTTCCACAGCTACTGGTGTACTCTGTTGGGGCAGTCTGGGCTGCCCACCATGGGTTCCCTTAGACCCATGAGCAGTACTGGGTGTCCCTTTCCTGTATAGTGATGCCCTGCTTGCTAGGTATAAGTCTCCCTTCTTTCCCAACTCATCTGCAGTAGTGCATTGTCTATCAGCTAACCAGATTCTCATGTCCTCAGACAAAGTGCTAAGGGCTTGTTCCCTCAAAAAAAGGTCTGCCAGTCTTTCAAAAGTGGTAACCTAACATCCAATGGCCCACTTATGAAAACAAGTGCTTAGTTCAGCAGCATATTTACACACACTTTCATCTTCCTTGCGTCTATGCTCACAAAACTTGTTTCAATAAGCTTTGGGTGTTAACTTAAAACATTCTAAAATACATAGGGTCATACGATCATAGGAAGGTACTAGGCTATTGACCCTGAAGCCTTTATAAGCCTAGCCGAGAGTTTAGCCCATGAATAGACAAATTAGCACCTGGTGACCCTGTCCAGCAGGAGCATGGGTGGAATCCCAGGGATGTATTTTCTATTTCCCATCCAGTTATCCAGATTGAGCTTAAAAAGGGGTAAAGAGATATTCTGCTTGACATAGAAAGGGAGTCTATTCCATAGCTTGGGGAGTCTCTGGGACACAAATCTGTCCCAACAACAAGTCTTATTGATGTCACAGACCAGGTTGAGGCCGTGTATGTGGGTTACACAAGTGGAGCTGGAATTGCGGGTTTGCAGCAGTCCCATCAAGGTGGGGTCCGAGATTGCCTTGTATGCCAGACAGACGTCACCTCTGAAGAGTCTGTATGAAACTGAGTAAAGGGATACAGCTTTTAGCCTGTCTGTATATGGCAGATTTTTGAGGCCCTGGATTCTCCTGGTGAGGAACCTCTGCGGGTCTCTCCCTCTGCTGCATGTGCTTTGCAAGATACATGACAAATGGGGCATTGTACTCAATAATGGGCTTTATAAGGGAAGAATACAGGGATGTTATGACCTCCTTGTCCCTGGATGAGATACCCTTACTTGTGAGGTGGGCCATGAGAAAGCTTTCCATACAATGAAAGAAACATGGTGGTCAAAAGTCAGGCTGCTATCAATCTGGGTGCCCAAATCCCTCACTACTGACTGTGTGCTTAGAGCATTGTAATTAATGTGATAATTTGTGGGGACATCTCTCTCCCCAAGGGAATGATGATGTGTTTTTTTGTATTTAGCTTGAGGCCAGTTTCTGGCACCAGTCATTTATTTGGGTGAGACCCTCTTGGAGGATGTCCACATCACTAGGGGTACTGACAGTTCCCAACTTGCAGTCATCTGCAAACTTGGTCAGCCATAGCACACTGGTTTTGGCCTGTACCTCAGAAAAGCATATCCAAAATAGCAGAAGCCCCAAGACCGAACCCTGGGGTATGCCACTCGATACGGGTCTACTACTTGAGGTGGCTTCCCCTATTTTGACTAGGAGGGTTCTATCAGTGAGCCAGTTGCCTACCCATGTGGTAACATATGGATTGATGCCTAGTTGAGAGAGTTTCTCTATTATGCCTGAATGAGGAATAGTGTCAAAGGCTTTGGTCAGGTCAAGGTAGGTGGTGTGCTCTGTCTTCCCCTCATCCATGGCTTTGATTACTGTCTCACAAAAGTCGAACAAATTTAACAGACATGACCTCCCCTTGATGAAGCCAAACTGTGTGGGATTGAGTGTTTGGAGGTTGCCAATGTCCTTGTTAATGAGGTCCATGATAATCCATTCTATAGCCTTGCAGATCAGGCTAGCTACATTGATGGGTCTATAATTTCCTGGATCAGTGGATGCTCCACGTTTGTGTAAAGGGATGACAGTGGCTATCTTCCACTTAGCTGGGACAAAACTGGGTACTCAAGCTTTGTCGGACTAGGGCGTCTAATGGTGCTGCAAGTTCCTGCCTGAGTTCATGTAGGATGTAGCTTGGGATGTTATCCGGTCCTGTGGAGACTGTATTTTTTGCCTTTGAGAGAGCAGTGATGACTTGATCCCTAGATAGAAGGGGAAAGGGGCAGGTACTGGGAATATACTGATTTACTGTTGGGAGGGACAAAGGGGTGAAATTTTTGTTGAATCTGTCAGCCAGCAAGTTTTCTATATATACAGCATTTGTATATGTGGTATCCATGACCACCAGTTCTGAAAAGATCTGGGTGCCACCTTTGAGATTGTGGGCATATGTGAAAAAGGCCTTATGATTTCCTCTAGTAGATGTGGCCAAGTTGGACTCAAAGTTTGCTTTGGAGGATTTCACTAGTGCTCTTATTTGCATGTTTAGGCTAAGGAGAGATTGCATCCAATTGGGCACATGCTCCTTCTTGGTCCTGGACAGCAATGTTTTTCTTTTGTTATAGAGTTTATTTAATGCAGATGTCCACTAGACAGGTTTACTCTTCCTTGCGGAGGATGATTTAGTCCTGTCAGGTATTCCTCATTCCATGGATCTATATAAATTTTCATATAGTAATTTGATATAGTTTTGGATACTGGTGCTAGTTCTTAGAGAGGGGAAGGGGGCTGTGAAGCTGTTTATACCATCCCTCAGGAGACTGTAATCAGCTTTGAAGACTTTTTTTGATTAAGCCTAGCTAGAGGGGGTTGGCGGAGATGGTGACTTCGAACATGACCATTTTATAGTTGGATCTTACAAGGGAAGATGGTACCGCAGGGATGTTGCAGTGGTTACTCATGTTGGTTAATACCAAGTCCAATATATTATCACCTCTTGTGAGGGTATCGACTAGCTGTTTCAAAGTATTTACATTGAAAAAATCGAGGAATCTCTGGGCATTTGTGTTCTGGCAAGAGTAGTTCTTCCAGTCTATGTTTGGGTAGTTAAAGTCACCCAAGATCAGGGTAAAGGGTTAAATCTTGATAGATTGAAAGAGGTCTAGATAGGCAGTTTGGGCATCGTGGGTCAGATATGGGGGCCAGTAGCTAGCTATGATTTGTATAGGGGTCTTGTCAATAGTTAAGTGCACCTGGAGAGTTTCCTGTGAATCAAACTGTTTGACCAGCCTGGAAGTGTGTATGACTTTAATATATATTGAAACTGTACCTCCTTTGGCATTACTATCCACAGTTTGGGGTATGAATGTAGGATGGGATGAGTAACCAGGTAAGGCTGAGGTGCTCTCTGCAGCTTTGAACCAGGTTTCTGTGATTTCACAGATGTCAGCATTTTCCATGGTTAGGAATGCTTGCAATGAGTGCAGTGTCATGTTTAGACTCCTAGCATTTAGCAGCATGACCTTTAATTTGTGCTTTGTTGAAATTTTTATGTTGGTAGTTTTAACCTCATCACTTTTCCTAAAAAAGGCACTATAGGGGATACAAGAGCCTTTGCCAGAATCCTGAAGCTCAGGTAAGACAGATGCAGGCCATCTCTGACAAAGCATCGTGGTCTGTTGATCATGTCATTCCAGGCTGTCAGGTACTGGATCACCCTGGAATGACACCAGAAACTAAGTCAATTGTTAAAGTCATTTTCTGTTTGTATTCAGGTATCATTCTGGGTGACAGTAGAATGCTGCTTAAGGCAAGGGACATACCTACCTGGGACACATATTCAGTGAGTTCAATCATGTCTCTCTTCATATAGCCCAGGGACGTACATCTCAAGTCATTCACACCAACATGGACTATGACAGAGTCATAAGAGTACCTGTTGTTGAGAGACTTGACTGTATGTGTGATATGGTGGATTCTGGCCCCTGACAGACACCTAACTGTGACTTTTTCCTTATCCAGCCTGGTGAGAGGCACATCTGTGTGTCTCACAATGGAGTCACCTATGGCAAATATGTTGGGTTTATGGTTAAACCTTAGTGGTTGTGAGACGCAGGTGTGTGAACTATGTATGGTATGTGGTGTGGAGGGCTGTGAAGATCACGTGTGTTTTTGCCTCAAAGAATTTTGCCTTGGAGGTCTCCTTTGTTTGGGTATGTGTTTGCTGCAGACCTCCACATATGTGGGTGTGTGTTGTGTAGGTGAAGGTGGTGTTTGAGGTGTAGTGAATGTGTTGACAACCTTCTCAGTGCCAGATATGCTGACTTGTGAGGAAGAGAGCTTGAACTCAAGGTTCCTAATGTAATTGCATCTCTTGCAAATTGTGTTCGTAGGTGGTAGTAGTTGGTGGTTGTCTGTGTACATAAGGCAGTTGCTACACTGCCTCAGGATGCCCATATCAACCGAGAAGGCAGGAGAAACTGTAGGAAATTGTCCAGCCATATCATTTTCAGAATCTGAGAGAGAACTTCAGGGAGAGCTAAGTGGTTAGCCTAAAGCCAAGTGCTTAAACCAAAACTAAGAGGCTTAGAATAACACTTACAATTTAAACAGGCTATAAACAAGCAGTAACAAATGCAACAGAAAAGATGCAATTGAACACTTTAGAGAACAAATCACAGCAAGTAGCAGAAAAAACAAGATGAAGTAATGGAGAAGGAGGAGCAAACACAACTACAGTGAAAGAAGCTGAATAAAGTGTTTTGTTATATAAAGTGGAAAGGGAGAGAGGAGGAACAGAAGAAGATTCAAGGTTAAGGAACTAAGGGGTTTTACCTTCCCAAATAATCTCTGTATTAAGAAGAATGACCTAATGAGATGGGATTGAGAGGAGTGTCCCTTATCAAATTTACAGTAGGGGAGGGCAACAGCAAAAGCCACAAACTATACAAAAATTCAACCACAGATCAGCAATTATATAAATGGAGACACAGAAAAGTAAATAATTCAGTCAAACAAATAAAAGCAGTGCAGTAAACTAGTACAGAACTGTTACACAAATAAATAAAAATATGCAATACTGGACAGATACAGCCAGTGTGTTGCTGATAAGAAACACTGAACAATTAGATAAAGTGTGAAAAATATACTTATGTAGCTCTGTAATTCAGATTGTTTAAGAAGTACTCTCCGTCAGGCACAAATGGAGCTCAGCAAGATTAGCAGGGATTCAACTCCAAGACAGTTTTTACAAGATTATAATTTAAGCAATCAGTGTCAGACAGTTTAGAAATTACAGTTACAGCTTTACCATGGTGTAAGGAGTCAGGAACTGTACCCACTTCCTTGGTCAACATTATCCTGTTTACAAACCCTCTTAAACATATGAATGAAACTATCAAAATTATCCCCCTCTGTAAATTGTGGAAGAAATGTACTGACCTTTGCTGCTTCTGGGGTTCAGTTATTCCCTTCCCCATTACCTCCATGACTCTGACGAAGAGTCAGCATCTCTTTTTCATGTTGTCTCAGCCTCTCCTTCTCCTCAGCTTCCAGATGTCGCATTTTCTGATTTTCTTCAGCTTTAGACATTGCAGCTTCTCATTTTCCTCAGCCTCTAGATGCTTCAGTCTTTCTGCTCGCTCTATTTCCAAACACTTGTCCTCTTACTCAAGTCTCTTTAACTCTAGATGGATTTTAAGTCCTCTGTGGAAAGGTTGAGCTGTCCATTTTCTGTGAGTTGTACATCTTCAAGGCCAGTCTGAGTGTCCTACTGGTTGCTATTCTGAAGGCAGGTGATGGAGCTGTGAATAAATCTGCAATAATGTCTGCTTTAGTCAGGTTGGCATGCACCAGTCCTTTAGTCAGGTTGGTATGCACCAGTCCTTTAGTCAGGTTGGTATGCACCAGTCCTTTAGTCAGGTTGGCATGCACCAGTCCTTTAGTCAGGTTGGCATGCACCAGTCCTTTAGCCTGGCATATCTCAGCCAACTGGCTCCTTGTCAGCTTGCCATACTCCTCTGCTCACATGCTTGCCTGCTCTCCCTGACTGACTAAGCTAAAAAAAAAAAAAAAAAAGCAATTGTGATTTGAACTCTGAATGTTCACTGCATGGCTTAATGGGAGTGCAAACACATTCAGTGACCACTGTATACAGGCTACAAGAATTCAATATCCATACCACTACAAGCCAATTAATATGTGATGTGGCTAACTCCCCACTGTCAACCAATTAATATGTGATGTGGATATACCACCACTGCCAAACAATTAATATGTGATGCCCCTGCAATGGCTCAGTAATAATGTAGCCTCAATCCTCACCACTGGCAACAGTAAGGGATGTACACAATGGGAGGATGACAAATACACATATAGTAAAGCACAATTTCCCTTGAGAGCACACAGAGATCACAGTCAGTCTGGGGCAGGATTCTCCCTCTTTCTCCAGATCCCCAATAAGACTGTCCCTGGCACAGCTGTAGGGTTAAGATCTCAGCTGAGGGGTCAAGCCAGGACCTTCAGCACCCTCCCTGTCAAACCAGTGCTTCATGTCCCTGCCCAATTAGCTGACACAAACACTCCTTGAAATTTGAGTTATATATAAGCACACACACACACACACACACACACACACACACACACACACACCTGAGGAAGGCTGACACAGTTTTAGTAGCTATGCCCCCTTCTGCCCAGACTATAAGGTAGTTAGCACTACCAATAACCCCTATTTATCAGCTATTTAAAGGCCCTTACAAAGGGTGACAAATTCTACTGTGTAATGTAACTATCATCCAAATGGTAAGTGTGACCAAGACTAAGCCTATTTAGGGGTGGCCTGTATAATGTCACCATATATATATGCAAGTATTCAACAAGCTTAAATATTTCTAAACAAGCCATCCACAATTAAAAGGTTTAAATATATTTAATAATAAATAATAAAAGAACAAGACAATACTCAATCAACACAGTAACTACAGAGTTCAGAATCACATGAAATATTTTTAAAACAACAGTACAGGACAGTCTCAAATAAATACATAAACATCTAAACTAGTCTTTACTATATTCCTATCTATATCTAAAAGATACAATGCCGTAAATAACTTACAGAGCAAGGCAAATGCACATGATTGGATGTTCTTGCTAGGCCCAAGAAAAAATACTAAATACACAGTCTTTCTCTGAAATAGTTCTTAAATTACTATCAAACATTACTGCTGAGTCAGCTTGAATGGCATCACTCTTTGTCACCTGCCTTCAGTTCCCAGGCTAACAGATACCAGTAGAATTTTATTATCTCTGTGTGAGAAGTACATATCTCTCAGATGTGCAGCTGATAAGAAGCAATAGAACACTTTACATTTTAAACCTAGTAATTAAAATTACTTTCAAGACAATATAAAAACTTCTAGCTCTAGACATTGTGTCTGCTTGCTGCATTGAAACTGAGAGATAACACAATCATAACACATTTTGATTCCAACTCATTTTCTTGAAGTTTTGTCAGTTAACTCTATATGTTCCAGATTCTACTATTATAACATTAATTTCCACAGCTATATAGTTTATATACATTTCTGTTCTTCTCCAGTTGGGTACACTGTGGACATATCCTTGAAGCTCAGTACTGTACAAACCCTGTTCAACATACACTTCTGCACCAGTAGTTTAATATAGTATACATAACATATCATTCTCTCACATTTGTAAGACAAGCATAAGAATCGTATTGATATTTACAAATGACATATGATTATTTACAAAATTCCAGATAGCTGAGCTGGCAGTGTCACAGTAACCACATTTCCTTTACTTGTGTCCTGCATCCTTGTTATTCTAACTTATACATAGTAACAAATGCATTTTTGTAGCATTTATTGTTATTATAATCACATTTCCATTTAGGAATGTGGAGTTGAAGTAATCTACTGCTTTGTCTAATGAAATAGTTTTGATGGGAGACCAGCTGCAGTGCTGCAAGGCTATTATGAAGTGGTCTCTAGGAAATTTTTTGTAAGAGTGGGTTTGTAAAAGGGAGGGTTAATTATTTTAAGTTTGTGCCTGAGGATAAAAGTGGGGCTGTGGTTGCTCAGAGAGTTTGTTAGGGTGCCACATTGGTGGATAGTATTTGGTTGATTGGTGAGGTTCCAATCAAGTATAGATTCTTGTTTTGTGGCCTTATCAATATGTGTGGGAGTAGCTATAAGTTGGGTGAAGTTATATAGGTTAATGTGGGGGGTGGGAGAGTGGATAGAGTTCTAGTCAATGATTATGTCACTTTACACAATAGTTTCTTGAGGTAAGGTGTGTGTGGCTCAGTGCAGTATGGATTCTAGGGTAGCTAGGTTGTCACCTGGGGGTATATAGATACCCAGTAGGTTTAGGTGCTTATGTTGGTTAAGGTAGAGTTTTACAAATAGAGTCTCTGCATTGTTGAAGTTGGGGGTATTATTTTGGAAGAGTTGGAGTTGTAGGTTGATTTTGTGAAGCAGGGCTAAGCCTCCACCTCTTTTACGTAGTAAGTCAACCCTGAAAATGTTGTACCCAGGTGGGGTAATGGAGTTATCTTTAATATGTGGTTTAAGCCATGTCTCTGTGAGGAGATTTAGATCAGGGTTATATAAGGAGACAGCAGCATGAAGGTCTTCTATTTTATCCATAATACTGTGGGTATTTATATTTAGTATCAGTAAGTCAGTGGGTATGTTTTTTGTTGGATAGTGATGGTTTTGTGGCTTATTAGCAGGGGTTGCTAACCTAGGGTTGGGGTGAATGTCTCCTCCTAGTAGTAGCTGGGTAGTTATACAGGTGATAGTTTATAGGTATTGGATGATTAGGGAGTGAAATTGTAGACTTGGTTGTTTTTAGATGGATAGAAGTGGTACATAGGAGGGGCATGGTATATGGGAGGTTGGGTGTATATGGTGGAGTGTATATTTGCATGAGTGGGGGTGATAGTAAGGTTGTGAACAAGGGTGGGGGGTTTGGGGTGGATACAGTGAGTGATTGTGAGGTGATAAGAGGTCCTGTTGGCAGCTATTAAGAGACAGGTGAGAAGGGAGGTTAATACTAGGAGGGTACAATGGAAATGTGACCAGTGGTAGTGGGACATGGTGAGGTTATGGAGAATTTATGCTAGTGGAGGGTATGAGTTGGGTGAGTAGGGGATATGGGTGTGGATATAGAACTGGTACATGGGCTGGAGTAAACTGAGGAAGGTTTATTGGGTGAGTGGAAGCTGATAAAATGAAATGTGGGTGGAGTAAGCTGTTGGACTGTGGCAAACTGCTTGGATGGTGGGTGTGGTTTAGAGGGTTAAGTGGTTAGTGGTTAGGTATAAATCTAGAAGTAGTGGGGATGGGTGGGAATTGGGGGCAGGGTAGGGGAGAGGAGTGAGCCCTAGCAGACCGAGGGCAAATGGAGCAGGGCTGGTCCAGGAACACAAAATTGGCACAAAAAACAATCTACCATGCAGTATTCTGCATGGTAAGTGAGATAAGTCTTAGTCTGCAACTGGGGTGTAGGTAACCTTTACTGGGATTAGATGTGAGTTATTTTTAGCTTTTGTAGGATAGGGGTGCCTAACATGGCCTACCTGTGTATGGGCTTTTCTGCAGTGAGCTTTTTAGTTTGACCACAACTTGTAAACCGGCCCAGGAAGGCAGAAGGTGGACTGATGGTTGGCAGGCAATTTGAAAGGTCTAATCTCTCTACTGATAATGGTAGAGGGGAGAGTGCAATGCCTGGATGTCTGCTGCCACCTAGTAGGCTACTAGAGTCATGATCAGTGGAATTTGGGGGGGGAACAATTGGGCAACGGGATGGCCTGTGAGTGTGTGGTCCTGCAACCGCTTTTACAGTTGAGTCAATATGCTAGGACCTATGTTGTATATAGGTTGATTGGATCTGTTTGTTTTTTATTGTAGCCACATTTCCATGACTTATACTTGTGTCCTGCAGCCTGGTTATTCTAGCTTATACATAGTAATGAATGCATCCTTGTAATATTTATTCTTATTATAGCCACATTTTCATTACATATACTCGTGTCCTGCATACTGGTTATTCTAATTTATACATTGTAATGAATGCATTCTTGTAACATTTATTATTGTAGCCACATTCCATTTCTTATACATGTGTCCTGCATTCTTGTTGTAATTACTTATACATAGTAACAAATGCATTCTTGTAACATTTATTGTTATTTCAGCAACATTTTCATAACTTATACTTGTGTCCTGCATCCTGGTTATTCTAACTTATACATTGCAATCAATGCATTCTTGTAACATTTATTGTTATTTCAGCAACATTTTCATAACTTATACTTGTGTCCTGCATCCTGGTTATTCTAACTTATACATTGCAATCAATGCATTCTTGTAACATTTATTGTTATTGTAGCCACATTTTCATTACTTATAAATGTGTCCTACATCCTTGTTGTAATAACTTATACATAGTAGCAAATGCATTCTTGTAACATTTATTGTTATTGTTGCCACATTTCCATTACTTATACTTATAGCCTGTATCCTTGCTAATCTAACTATATCATCTGACTGGGAATGTAGTATAGGTATGAAATAACCATGTTCTCTTTTTTCATTACTTCATACATCAGATTTTCTACAGTCATTCGGATATCCTTTAGTATTAAACTTTTCTTTTAGGAGCAGGTATTCATCCCAAAAATCACCGAGTGTAACCATTTGTGCTGCTATATAAGGGAGGTGTGACTGGCAAAGTATAAGAAGGCATTCAATTATGTTGCTTTTCTAAAAACTTGAAATGTAAATATTATATTTGTAAGATTCTTGCATAGCCAGATAACTAAATAGGCTATATTTACCTTATTCACTTCATATGTAAAGTGCAAAAAATCTCTTGTACTATTTATATATTCTCTAAAGGCTGCTATTCTTTATTTACTATCAACCCATACAACAGAAATATCATCCATATATCATAAATAAAGTTTCCAGGAACTCATATAACTGCTATTATATATAAATGTATTTTCCCATTTGATCATCATAATATAATACAGCAAATATGACCCCCCAAGTGGAACGCATTGCAGATAATATTTTCCTTCAAATAAAAATAACTTATTTCTCAGTACGATATCCAACAAATTTTCATAAAAACTAATTCTATCCCATAGTATTCCTTTGTCCATTAAAAAGTCAGCAAATCATTCTAGGCCTAAATGGTGAGGTATCACAGTATATAGATCCTTAACATCAATGGTCATAAATATATAACTCTCCTTATATTCTAGGCTATTAATTAATTCCAAAAAAATGCCAAGGATCCTTGCAAACACTGGTTTCTTGGAAAACCAAATGTTTCAATTTTTCATCCAAGAATTTTGCACATGAATGTGTAATGTAGCCTCAGGCATCGACTATAGGATGCATAGGGGGATTTTGTACACATTTATACATTTTTGGAATAGCAAATAAAATGGGGACTGTGGGGATAAATGCATTCAAATAATTAAACTCTTCAATATTTACTTGTTGTTCTATAAACATCCCATTCAACTCACTTCTTATTCTTCTACATGCCTTGTTTACTTCATTTAAATGTCATTCCCCCACCATGAACCAGGAAAAGCATAACGCATACCTGGACTTACTAGAGTCGCTGCCATGCAGCCTGATACGTAAGTCATGGGAGATTCTAACTATCCTACCATTGATATGGGGACATGCACAATCAGAGGTTCTTAAACTTTGTCATTGAACATGTTCTGGAACAGCTGATTAGTACACCCATGAGGAGCTCAAATATTCTGGACATAATACTCAGTAACATGGGGGAGCAATGCACTCCCCCTTGTAATGTCCTCCTGGGTAGGATGAGACCATCAAACAGTCTCTTTTGAAATAAATATAAGGCCAGACATCCCATTCAAGTTCAAAAATGCTAAAGAATTTTTCCAAGACAAATGAGGGCGTAAGATATTTCAAACCTCCCCCAAACCTAGAAAACACAGACTGCTATTCAGAGGTGCACACCAACACCCTGTATAGCCACATAAGCAGCTGCACAGAATCGTCTTTACCAGACCAGATTAAAACCAGATCTTGCCAGAAAAACAAGCCACACTCGTGGCCCCTGGTATAAACAGGCTACACAAGAAAATAAAAATAAAATAATGTCCAAAAATGTGCAGGCACAGGTTCATCAGAATAAATCCCACACCACTCTAGACAAGCAAATCAGAGATCTAGTCAAGTCCTCTAAAACAAATTATGAAGCAAAAATAGCTTCCATAGCTAAGGAAAATCACAAGGCATTTTTTAACTACATCTGAAATCTTAAGGGAAATCCCCAGCAATGCACAGTATTGGTTATGGATGGTACCACCCATACTCAACTAGAGGAAATTGCCAACCTACTAGCTGACAGATTTGGATCAAACTCCACCTCCCAGTCCCCACCGGTTATCCCCCAAAGTATACCTTCCATCTTTCCTCAGCCTATTATTTTATTTATTTATTTATTTTATTTTATTTTACATTTGTTGACCGGGAATATCCGTCTGGATACATGTCCATTTTCAGCAGAGGCCCGGGGAGAAAAGCTCCACATAGAGAGTAATTTACATTCATATAAACAGAGTATATAATACTTCTTTTGATAATTAATACATGAGGTACAGAGTAACATACGATTGTATACAATTAAGATTTAGAAGGACAAAAAATGTCAGAGTAATGCTAGATGCAGAGAAAGAGCCTTGAGGAATTCCTATAGAGAAGTAGAGGTTGAGGAAGTTAATGGGTTTAGTCTGGTTTGGAACACTGACAGAGCCACTGGTTTTTAAAATGAAGGGATAGACTTTTCTTGAATTTGGATAGAGAGGTGATAGTGGTGAGTTGAGGAGGAAGGGAATTCCACATTTTACCAATGATTATCTCAACAGTGGAAGTCATCTCTGCAATCTCTAAGTCTAAAAGCACATAATCAGTGGACCCAGACAACATCCTAGTTTGCCTTTTAAATAACTAAAAACATGACCTAGCAGACCCACTTGAATCCATAGTTAACCACAGCCTTCTGACAGGCTATGTTCCGGCAGAATGGAGAACAGCAATAGTCATCCCTCTGCACAAAGGGGGACCATCAACTGCTGCAGGGAATTATAGACCCATAAACCTGACTAGCTTCATCTGCAAGTCCATGGAAAGAATCATCAATGATCTTAGCAGCAAGGACATAGGTAATCTCCAGAATCTAGACCCAACCCAGTTTGGATTTGGTAAGGGTAGAACATGTCTATTAAACCTGGTTGATTTATTTGAGAATGTCAAAAAAGGCCATAAACAAGGGAAAGACTGTGCATACCACCTACATTGACCCAGCCAAGGCAAATGACACAATTCCCCACTAAGGCATATAGAGAAACTTTCTCAATGGAGCATGAACCCCTACATCAGTAGGTGGGTAACCAAATGGGTTACCGACAGGACACATGCTGTGAAAGTGGATGAATCTACCTTTACCAAAAGGCTGGTCACCAGTGGCATACCACAGGGTACTATGATAGGCCCTCTACTGTTCAGAATTTATTTCTCAGAAGTTCAGACAAACAATAATGGCCTTTGGCTGATCACATTTGCAGGCAACTGCAAATTGGATGCAATTACTGAATCCCCAAATGATTCTGATATACTACAGAAAGGGTTAATTCATAGGTTAGTACTAGACTAACTGCTCTCGTGAGCCATTTTAAGCCTAGACAATTAATCTATGTAAGAATGAAACTCTGAACTTTGTGTCTGTAAGGTAAACACCCTAACCATTCTGCCAGCCTCCTACTCAAACAAATGATTGGTGCCAAAGCCATGGATTGAAACTAAATGCAAAAAAATGCATAATTATCCCCTTGTGAAAGCTAATACTTCAGGTAATTACAATATAAACAGCACCACCCTAAGAGTAGACCCAGTGGTATGTGATCTGGGTACTTAAGTTGATAGTAATCTTTACTTCAACCACCATGGTAAGGAAGTCCTTCTATGTGGCCCATCTTATGAATAAAGGCATTCCATCCAGATCAAAGTACATTATAATTCCAATAATTAAGTACAATGCACCCTTTTGCATGTACCTCACCAGACATCTGCAACAGCTGGAGAGAACCCAGAGGTTTCTCACTAGGAAATACAGGGGATAAAAAAACAAGTCATATGTGGCAATATTGAAAGCCTTATCACTGTATTTTGTCTGCTACAGGCTACTAAGGGGTTATCTGTGTCTGGCTTACAGGACAGTCTCTGATCTGGCCCTGATGGAAATGTTACACATTTGTAAATCTAACTGCACAAGGGTCACTCATTACAAAGATCTTAACCTTGCCTCTGACATGAACAAATCATGCTTGAGAAATAGATACATCTCTCAGAGACTACCTCTTCTCTGGAACAAACTTCCCATTCACGTGAAGCAAAGCCCCTCCCTGACCCTCTTCAATGCAACCTAGATCAATGGATGGGTAATCATAAATTCACAACTGGGGTGGAATCCATGTCCCTCATAGACGAAGGCATTCGGTACTAGATACCATAACATAGGCTCATACCTCTGTGAACTTTGTTCACTTAGCTATTGATAATTGGGAAACTCTGGATAAATCTGTCAAGGCTTGTAAGGACTCTTGGGTCATTAGCTTAGTAATCTCATATGAATCTATAAGAGTAAAGAAAAAGACAAAGTCAACATGTGGGTGGGTGGAAAGTTGAAAAATCACATTTCCTCTTCTTGTAAGGAGGTTCCAATAGACTCAACCACTGGCTCTCTAGCTCATGGTTCTCAATCTCAGAAGCCATTACCATCTGATGTCTCATTTACACACAGATGTGAAAAGGGCACAAGAGATACTCCTAACAAAATATATCATATGAGACAGCCACAGCAAGGTCCTAGATTGCTCCATAAATTCCTGGACTTTACCACTTCTTCAAGAAAACCAGTTCTTTGAATGGCAAAAGTTGGACAGAGATTTTTTGTGGCTCATCAAGGTCTGGTGATGAGTATTGCTGATCCAAGAAATGACTGAGAAGAACTGATAAAACTGTTCAGATTATTGGACTTTTTTATGTTTCTCTGTCTATTTTTCTCTGAAATATTAAATTCAGAACTGGAACTAAATTTGCCTTTGACACTGTAATAATATTCCTGAATACGCTTTGCAGACTGTTCTGTTTTTTTTTTTGTTTGTTTGTTCAAACCAAAAGAACTTCACAGTGTGGAGGTTGTGATGGTCATTTCCTGAATTATGTTAAACACTCATTAACAAAAAATGAACTGTAAAATACGTGCTATAAATAATAAAATAGGAAATAGTAGTAATGTTTTGGTAAACCTAAGGTTATAACATTTAAAACATATGTAAATATAATATATACACAAGCCACAGTATTTTTCCATCAGCCCTTCTGGTTTTACAAGTTTAGTTTCCAAACAGGGCAACAAGTTACATTATTTCACTTCCAAACAGGGCAATTAGTTGTATTATTTCAATTTAGAACCATTTGTGTGGGCCTGTTAATGCTAGGTGCATTCAAGCAGGATTAACTTCATGACTGTTTTTAATTAATTTATAAACATAACTTTGTTCTGCACATACTTGTAAGCGTCAAAAGCATATGGTTCAGCTGTTTAAGTACATATGGTACAATGGTACATTTCTAATGGCTCCACATATAAGGGTGCATTTGTTGTTTTTCAAACAAGACACTTGAGTGCACTCTTACAGATTCAAACTAAGTGTTTTTCTAGTCTGATGCCAATCCCCATGACATTACTGTTTTATTTTTAACATTTATCAGTGTATTTCCACCGTAGCAATTATAGTGTTGGTTTTCATCCTACTTAGGTTTTCACTTATAGATTTATACATGTGGTCATTCATTTTATAATTTGTTATTGACACACAAACCTGATGAAGTATTTATTTGATATGAAAGCGATCTTTGTTAAAAGTGGTTTATTTTATTTTTATTGATATTTATTCTGATAGAAGTCTAGTAGTAGATCTTTTTGTTAGTTAACTAATCATGTTGTTAGTTTCTTAATATAGTTTGGATTATTTGCTTAGCCTATATAAAGTATTAATAAGCTGTTCTTATATTGTAATTTGTCTCAAGCTTTTTAGTTTCAGTTTTAGGTGATGGTGTTAAGGGGAAGGGGGCCTTGGCTAAATGAATGATTTTAATGCTTTTATTGCTCTTAACAGAACCCCCTCTGTAACTACTCCCTCACTCCAAATAACCTGATTATATATAAATAAGGAATAGTTTGATGCTTTTTATTACACTCAGCTAGAACCACTGTTTTGTGTGTTTCAATAAAGGATATTACATTTTTAACTGAACTGCGAATTACCTACTATTTATTTTATTATTTTGTAGCACATATTTTACAGTTCAATTTGTTTTAATGAACTAGGTGCTTAACATAATTCAGGAATTGAATATCAAACCCTCCACATTGCGAAGTTTCTTCTTGGTTTGTTTTTGACCCAGTATAGGTTGCATACTGGGTTTTCTGAGACTTTGAGGGATACCACATATTTTTTTTTGCTTGTTTTGTTTCACAAGCCATAAGGTTAGATCACTAATGACATGCTTCTTTTACCATTGCTTGTTAGGCTTTTGTAGATGATGTCTTATGTGATGTGGTGGAGGAGATTTTTCCTATACCTTACCAGTCCATCTCTCTTGACTTGAATAGCTACCAGAGTCAAAAAGCATGGGTGGTGGTTGCAACCCAAGGGATGTCTTCTGTGATCCTAGCTTAAAGATTCATTCTGGATCATGGAAAAATTTGGGAGGTGTCAGCTTACTCTGACTGATTTTCTTAGACTGTACCATAATTCTTTAGGGACACCTAATTTAAAAGATTTCATCACTTTTTTTAATGAAGTGGAGGGCAGTGTACACCTCATATGTTGAGCCAGACTGATTCATAGGATTGAGAGAGAATCCTCACATTTTGCTTGTCTGTAGGAAGCCAAACTCACGGTGAAGGATGTCCACAAGTTCAAAAGCAAAGATTGCATAGATGTCTATGCAGATATAAGCCTAGCAGATGGAATGGAAGTGCTGAATTTATTCCCAAGATCTGTATGGGTAGTTACTGATGAAGTGCTCTGGATTGACCAAGTTAGAAGGATAATCTAGCAGTGATGGATTTACTAGGAATACTGGGTCATAGATAATCCATATGATGAGCTAAAGAGCTAAATGATGACATCAGGACATTCTTTGATGATTTTTTTTCACCTGGTAGAGAGTTTTGACAAAATCTGATTTCAGTATATTCATAGAAGAGTTCAGTCTGGTCCTCAATGCAGATAAAGGCAGGGTATGTCGCAAAGTAAAATATCATAAGAAAAGCCAGGCCATCTTCCAAAACTGGCACAGAGTAATGGATGGGTGGTTATCTAGAGATCATTTCATCCAGAGGAATGACTTCGCTCTTTTTCAAGAAATTTATTACAATAAGGCAATAGAATTTATTTACTTATGTGGTCAAGATATTTCAGTAGAAGAGTCATTAAACCTACAATCCATGAAATAGCCATTTTTGACCATGCTCCCTAAGAATAAAAAGTTTATTTTTAGTGAAGGGTAATGGCTTGAAAAAACAGAAATGGACCAGCTTTAAATATAATAATCCAGAGGGCAAACAAACTCTGCACAAATCATGGCAGATGTTTTTAGTTGGAGGGGGTCAGGTGATATGATTCTTTTATGGGAAGTATATTTAGTGGCCCTAAGAGGTGAACTGCTAAACTTGGAGGGGCTAGAAAAGTTAGGGGAAAGTGATAAGTTATAAGAAAGGCTAAATAATCATAGGCAAAATCCCATACCATTTCGTTGTGAGCTATAGGTCCCCCTCTATGAACCAGGAAACCCATACAATGGACTTAAACTTATTGAAAACACTCACCAGCCAACCTAATACCATATACATTGGTGACTTTAATTATCTTACTATTATCTGGGAATCCTATATGACACCAAATGTACAGGCACAGAGATTCCTGGGTTTTGTAAACCCCAGCTCCCTGGACCAAATTGTCAGTACAGTAACCAGGGGTACAACCATGCTGGATCTGGTCCTCACTACTATGGGAGAGTGTTGCACACCCCTAGTATAATGTCTTCCCTGGTAAGGTCAGACCACAAAATGGTCTCCTTTGAAGTAAAAATAAAACCTGGATTCCTAGCTAAACCTGGAATATTCAGGGCTATTCTAAGGCTAACTTCCTGTTATTAAGTGATAACCTGCCAAAAAATCAAGCTTCCACAGATCCTAAGAGCGCTGCTGCCTACATGAAACTCCTTACAGAAAACCTTTGCAAGCATGTTAATAGCTGCATAGAGGTAGCTGTACCCACCAACAAGAAGTACAGAACTAACTGAAAAAACAAGCCAACCTGGTAAAATCACAAAATCAATCGGCTGTATAACAGAAGGAAGAAAATCATGGCAAAAATTAACAGGTGCAGCAGCCAGCAGGATAAAAGCACTCTTATCAAACTAAACAAACAACTCAGAGGACAAATAAGGTCTACCAAAGCCAAATCTGAGGTAATTTTGGCCTCCCAGGCTGTGGACAACCGCAGGGGATTTTTAGCTATGTACGTGTGTACGCAACCTCAAAGGTAATACACATTTGTGTGCAGAACTCATTGTTAAATGAGCCACCTATACTGAGCCAGAAAATATAGCAAGCCTACTGGGCGAAAAACTCAGCTCCAACTTTACCAATCTCTCCCCCTCAACCTCCCTCAGGAAATACTTTCAAATATAATCCCCCTGCTATCACTAGGGAACAGGTCCTTAATGCTCTCTCAAAGGTCAAGAACACTGCATTAATGGGCCCAGACAATATCGCAGGATGCCTTCTAAATAGTACAAAACATGACCTCTCAGGTCCTCTGTAATAGCTAACCGTAGCCTCCAAGCAGGCATTTTGCCTCATTAATGGAGAACAGCAGCAGTCTTCCCTCTGAACAAAGATGGGCCATCTACAGATTCTAGGAACTTCAGCCCCATAAGTCTCGCTAATCTCATATGTAAAGCCATGAAAACAATTATTATGGAAATGGTCACTAATGACACAGAAAACCTCCAGACACTGGACCCAACCCAATCTGGTTTCATCAAGGCCAAGGCATGCCTACTCAGCCTGGTGGATGTCTTTGAGAAGGTCATCAAAACAATGGATGAGGGAAAAAAAGTTCACATTGCCTGCCCTGACCTGGCCAAGATATTTGACACAATATCTCACTCGAGCATTGCTGAAAACCTCTATAGGTTAGCTGAAAACCTGTATATCATCTGGTGGATTGCCAGCTGGCTCACAGAAAACACCCTGGAAGTTAGAAATGGGGAGTTCACTTCTACAAAGAAGCCAGTCACAAGTGGAGTCTCTGAGGAATCAGTCCTGGTACCACTCCTTTTTGGCATTTATTTCATTGAAGTGAAGGCCAACATCAATGGCTTCTTGCTGACTAAATTTGTAGATTATTGCAAATTAGGAGCTGTCATTGAATCCCCCACTGACACAAATGATGTCCAGGAAGGGCTGAGACAGACAAATAACTCAGAGCCATGGACTAAAACTAAATGACAAGAAATGCATAATAGTATCCTTCAGAAAGGAATCCACCCCTACTAACTATCATATTGACAACACACCTCTAAGAGTCGACCCGGTAGTCAGGGACTTGAGGACACACATACACAGCAATCTATCCTTTGACCATCATATGTCTACAATAGTGAGGAAACCATTCTATGATGTGCAACTTATAAACAAAGTTATGGCATCTAGGTCCAAGGAAGTCATTGTTACAATGTATTTGGCATTCATCATACCTATCACTGAGTACAATGTCCAGTTTGGTATATACTTAACTAGATATATCCAATAATTGGAACATCCACAGAGGTTCATCACTAAAAGAACACAGGGCATAACTAACACATTCTATGCAGACCACCTCATGGCCCTACCCCTGTATTCTGTCTCCTATAGAATGTTGAAGGGAGATCTATGCCTGGCATACAAGGTATTATCAGCCCCCACTTTGATGGGCCTCCTGCATATCCACAAAACAAGCAGCACCAGAATTACCCGTTCTAAAGACTTAAACCTTGACTGTGATATAAATAGGACTTGCTGGAGAGGAAGGTATGTATCCCAGAGACTACCCCTTCTCTGCAACAGGGTTCCCATCGAAGTGAAGCAGAGTTCCTCCCAAACCCAATTCAAGTTTATCTTGGACAATTGGATGGGGTACAGGAAATTTATCCTTGGTTTGGCACCTATGTCGTTAATGGACACAGGCAGCCTGTAAATGGTTCATCTCCCAGGCCCATGCTTACTTTTATCAAGGGTACCATAACTTGTCAGAGATTTGGGATGCATGGCTAGGCTTAAAAAGGCACCTGTGGTCATTAGCCTAGTAAATACCTATGAAGTTAGGAAAAAAATGTGCACAGGGCTATAATAATGAAGCCCTATGCTCTGTAGAATATTAGAGGTAACACAGGCTGAAGGAGCAATTTTGGCAGCTCAATAAATAAGGAAACCCCAAGTGTATAGTGTGTTTTTTTTCCTACCAGCGAGGAACTAGAGCTCTTTTTGTTCAGGTGAGGGGACCATTAGGAATTGTTATTAATGTGGATAAACAAAAGAGAAGCTTTCAACAATTTGTACACATACTTGTTTGAGTCTGTGGTGACTTGTGATTGGTTTATCTAACATTGCTAGTTCCTCTGAGAGGAGTGAGTTAGACTATGACTATGACCAGAGTCTCTAATGAGGAAACTGAACAGCCCTACATTCTTTGAAGCCTCATAACATTCATAGGTTCATTGGTTCTTACTAATCTTATTGGCAAAAGAGACCATCAGGAAGCTCAGACACATCACCTAGTGATAGTGAGAAACTATCAGTACCCTCATTAAGTATACATTCTCCTCATATTCCTGTGAACATTTATGATCACTTGTCCAGTCATCCAGACTGGTTTTAAAGCTTGTTAGGGAAGTTCTCTGCTTGACCAGAGAGGCCAGCCTATTCCAGAAATAGTGTTTATATATTGGGTTCATTATCTGTAATTCCATCTGATCTTGCTGATGTTATAGTGCAGGTATAGGTTCCTAGAATGGGGGGTGCTCTGCCATGTGTTCTACTTTGGGGAAGGAGTTCAATGTGTGCCGGGTCATTCATGGCAGGGAAAAGCATACCCACCCCCCCGAGTCTGTATGACACTGAGTAGAGCAACAGAGCTTTTAATCTAGCAGGGTAATGCAAGATATACTGAGACCTGAGTTATTTTTAGTGAGGAAATGGGGTCACTCAAGCTGATTTAGGTGCTTGGTGAGGTACATAATGTGGGGTACGTAACTTCTTTGGGCCATGAGGAGATGCCATGAAGGATTAGCTATGCAAAGTAAAGTATTTTCAAACCACCATAGAGACATGGTAGCCAAAAGAGACTCTGTTATCAGCATAAGAACCAAACTCCAAACCACCATAGAGACATGGTAGCCAAAAGAGACTCTGTTATCAGCATAAGAACCAAACTCCAAACCACCATAGAGACATGGTAGCCAAAAGAGACTCTGTTATCAGCATAAGAACCAAACTCCAAACCACCATAGAGACATGGTAGCCAAAAGAGACTCTGTTATCAGCATTAGAACCAAACTCCAAACCACCATAGAGACATGGTAGCCAAAAGAGAGTCTGTTATCAGCATAAGAACCAAACTCCAAACCACCATAGAGACATGGTAGCCAAAAGAGAGTCTGTTATCAGCATAAGAACCAAACTCCAAACCACCATAGAGACATGGTAGTCAAAAGAGAGTCTGTTATCAGCATAAGAACCAAACTCCAAACCACCATAGAGACATGGTAGCCAAAAGAGAGTCTGTTATCAGCATAAGAACCAAACTCCCTGATATCTGTGTAGCAGCAGGGACGTTATGTCTACCAAAGGAAATTATGCTGTTGTTTGGTTTAGCCCTTGCTGGAGAATTTGAGAATCAACATTGGATTTGATAACCACTTCTAGTTTACCTTGATAAGTTGATGGGTATAGAGGATTTCTCAATTAGACTTATATGAATGGAGAGGCACTAGTTTGTGGAAGAAATTAGAATGGATCTTTAACACCCCAAGTTTATTCAGGGAGATAGACCAGAGCTTAATTGGGTTATGATTACAGCTCTACAGTTATACAGAAATCTAAAGATAAGCTGCCATGGAAAAATTGGCCTATTTTCCTGACTAATATAGACTTGAAAAGGTAACCATTTGAAATGTCAATACCCACTTTAGTGACTTCCATAATGCTGAGACCCATAACATTAGCTTTCACCTCTGAGAAGTATATACCAAGAAAGAGTGGCCCTAGGAATGAAGCTTAGAGTACACTGCTAGTGACAGGTGATTAGGAGGAAGTTGAGCCCCCCGCCCTAATTTCCTGGGTTCTATCAGTGACCCAGTTTACTATCCAATGAGTTAGATAGGGATTTACATTTAGATGGGTGAGTTTATCAACTATGCATGTGTGGGATGGTGTCAAAAACCATATGTATGTTATGTAGTGTGTACTAATTTTCCTTCATTCATTGATTCAGTAGCTTTCACAAAGAAGTCAACTAAATGCATAACTAGAAGATAGAATTCAAAGAAGTCAACTACGTTAAGCAGGTAGGATTTGCCTTTGGCAAAATTGAACTGGCTTGGGTCAAAAGTTTGTAGGTTGCCTATGTCCTTATTTGCTAATTCTACAATGATACTTTCAATAGCCTTACAAATGAAGCTGGTCAGATATATTGGTCTATAGTTACCCAGTTCTGCTGATGCTCCACTTGTATACAGGGGGGGGGGTGACATTTGCTGTCCTCCATTCATCCAGCACAAACCCTGTTTGCATGCTGATACTGGATAGTTTTTGTAGGGAGTCTGGCAGGTCTTGTTTCAGACTGGCCAGTAGGCATCCCTGTATGTGTTCTTGGCCTTGGATAGTACTTTGAGAACTTGTTTGTGGGAGATGGGGGGTGGATGCCAGTATGTGGTCTAGGAAGTTTGGGGGTGAGGTTAAAGCTAAATGTATCTGCTAGCAGATTGGCTGTTTTCTGGGTCTGAGTATGTGATATAATCTACTCTTAGCTCTGTGCAGGGCTAAGGATTATTTCTGAGAATTCTAACATAGTTAAAGAAGGCTTTGTAGTTGTCTTTTACTTGGATATCTATTTTCAACTCATATGTAGCTTTGGTTGATTTTATCAGAGTTCCCTGTCAAGTTAAAAACAACATTTCTGGCATCTAGAATTATATATTTTTATATGTAACGAGTTCCACCATATGGGTTTATTTTTGAATTTGGCACTGTGTTTACTTTGGATGGGCACTGTTGTGTCTATTCAACTCCTACAGGCTTTTGAGGGGAGATCTATGCCTGGCATACAGGGCATTGTCAGACCCCATTCTGATGGACCTCCTGCATATCCACAAAACAAACAGTACCAAAATTACCTGTTCTAAAGACATAAACCTTGCCTGTGATATAAATAGTACCTGCTGGACAGATAGGTATGTGTCCCAGAGACTATCCTGTCTATGGAACAGGCTGCCCATCCATGTGAAGCAGAGTTCCTCCCTAATCCAATTCAAGTGTAACTTGGACAATTGGATGGGAAACCAGAAATTCTTCCGTGGTTTGGCACCTATGTCTCTGATGCAAACAGGTAACCTGTAAATGGTTAATCTCCCAGGCCCATGCTTACACTTATTAAGGGTATCAGAACTTGTCAGAGATTTGGAATCCATGGCTAGGCTTAAAAAGTTCCTTGTGGTCGTTAGCCAAGTAAACACCTATGAACCTACGAGCCTATATTCATGTACATGGAACTTGGCAGTAAAGCATTTTGTACACACAGAGGGGTCATCAGGTTTAAAGGGGATGCTGAATTTAGCCAAGTCATCACTTTGTTTTAGTAGATCAATTTTAGCATAATCTCTGAATACTGAGTCTTCAGTATTATGGTAAATGTGACTGATTTATGGTCTTATTTGAGTAGCGAGAAAGTTACTACTGGAAGGTAGGGTTCATTGGTTCATTGGTTAGTACTAGGTTAACTGCCCTTGTGGGCCATTTTAAGCCTAGCCAATTATCCCAAGCAAGAATCAAACAACATGGGACAAAAACTGTCCCATATTGGTGAGAGCAGAGTTGAGGATTTTGTCACCCCTGGTTTGGGTGTGGATGAATCCAGGTAGTTTCTATTTATGAAATCCAGAAAGCTTTGGTCATACATGTTAGGGATGTGTAGTCACCACCTCCTTTAGTGCCTTCATCTAGTTTAGGCAGCTGGGACATGTGGTAGGCATTGAAACTCTGCACTGATAGAGTGTTATCACTGGTCTTGAATGTTGGAAGCTTTAGAAAACTGACATTCTTAAAAAGGGAGTGGACAAGGTATAGACAAATACAACAAGACCATACTGACCACCCTTGGCAAAGCGGTTAGGATTGTCCACCATCTCCTCACAGGCTGATATATATATTGTACCCCCTTTAAATGACACCAGAAACTAAACCAAATGTTGAAGTCAATAATCCCTTGTTTGTACTGTGTCATCATTCTTGGAGATGGAAGAATGCTGCTCAAAGCTTGGTTCAAACCTACGTCAGATACATATTCCTAGAGCTCTATCATGACTCACTTCATATAGTCCAGGGAGATACAAGGCGGGTCCTTAACTCCTGTGTGCATTATGACTGTGATATGTGCAGCTGTGGTGCAGGGACATGAGTGCATGTAAGATATGGCTAATCCTGACACCTGATAGCCAACTAACAATAACCCTGATGGTTTGTCTCACTATGGAGTCACCTACAACTAGATTTTGGACTGTGTGTTGGTATATTTCATGACTGTTTTTTTCACTTGAGACAATATGACACCCTAATGTATGTTTCATGGTGGCAGCTGCCTCTTGTGTGTTTGTGAATTTGCTGCAGATACCTGTATCGTAGATTGGGTCTACTTCACTTGACCTAACCCATTTAACTGACACCCAATTGACCTAAATTTCATTTGACTGACAATTCATTTGACTGACTCCCATTTTGCTGACATTTAAGACATGGACTTGTGGGTTTTCCTTCACCTGTGCTGAGTGTTAGCATTCTGATAGTCATGTAGAAAGTAGTGTTGTAGTGTTTCTAAATGTGGATTTGCCTCTTTACATTTTTATGGGAAGTATCTAAAGTAATATGGCGAATCTTTTGTGTGTTCCCAGCAGTAGTGGTAGGGTGTAGAGTACAGTAAGGCAAGTTAAAGGTATATGACCCCTTTCCCCACTGTAGTGCAATCCTGGAGTTAGTATATATAATTGGGGGGGGGTGGGAGGCACAGCACCCCACATTGGGGTGTGGGGGGTGTAGCCCCTCACCTAGTTTGGTTGTACATTGTCCTGTTTCTGTTAAGAGGGGATGTAAGTAGTTTTTAAGTTCTGGAAAGGGTTAGTTATTGCTGTTCTAAGTACTTGTCTATGGTTTAAGATTTAGTATGTTGAAATTCAGCATTGTTAGCTGTTGATGAAATAGGAGTCAGTCAAATGAAATTTAGGTCAAGTGGGTGTTGGTCAAATGGGTGCCAGTCAAATGAGTTTTAGGTCAAGTGAAGTAGACCCCTTAGATTACATTTCAGAGGCCTTTATGGTTTAGGTAGGTATCTTTAAGAGTTTCAGCATATGTAGATCAATGTGTTTGGTCTGATCTGTCTGTGATTCATTTAGTGTGGTGTTTTGTGGTACTGATAACTGTCTTATTATTTCTAGTGGCAACATGTGAGAGCTCTGTGTCCATTATCATTATATCACTACATCCCTCACACACTGAGTCGGTTTGTTTAAGTAGCGGGTGGTTATCGGTAAACATGAGACAATTGCTACATTGTCTTAGGATTCCCATTTCATCCAACTGGCTACAGAAATCTGTTGAAAGTGCAGATCTGTTGTTCTAGTTGCTTATGGAAAACAATGAGTGGGGAAAAATATTCAAATATCTTAAATGGAGTGACTTCACAAGATGATTTTTTTGTAAATGTAAATATTGGCAACAACCATTAAAAACAGAAAGCAAAAGTAGGTTAAGGTCAAATTAACATAAAGGGCAGACAAAAAGAGAGACACTAAGTTTAAGAACACAACTAGGAGCAGAGGGGGTGGGGGATTTTTTTAAGTTGCTTTGTATAGTAGATTGGTGACTAAAATGAGATATGGGCAGCCAGACCTCGGGTGATGGGCTAGAAAGGTTTACATCAGACTAGATTGCAATTGTCTATGGGGAATGTTTGGAGTATATGGGGCTATATAGGTGGGACAGTGAACCAATAAATTGTATAGTACAATCTTATGGCATAATCTCAGGATCTTAGAAAACATTATGGCATTTTGGCCGGCAAAGATGATTTGAGAATGGATTCAGCTTCTAGCTACCCATAGAATTAAACCAGTGCATGATTTCACTGGCCTCCAAGTGGAATTTACATTAAGGGATCAACACTGGTTGTCATTCATGTGACTGAAAAAACATGGGAAATTCAATTGTATCACTTAGGTCTGGCTACTTGGAATGAAAGGTCCCAAGTTAAAAAAGGAAGGGTAGATATGATATATAGGGACACATAGGAATTTACAAGGAAGGCAATTCCCAGACAGGCCTACACTAGATGCAGAAGGCCCTGTTGTTTCTATAGAGTGGCATCAGGCATGCAGAATACTGAATAAGTGATCAACATTTATTTATTGACAAAGTCTGACTGAGCAGAAAAGCTCTGTTATAGAGGCATTGTAACATCATAAGCATTGTAAGGACTAACAAACTGATTAAAGGTTTTGAATTTCAGAGCAGCTGGAAATTCTGGCTACTTAGAGTCCTGCCTATGAACTCCATATGTGACAAACTGCTTTAGAAGGTGGTTTGGGTGTTGATATGTACAATAAAAACATCACATTCCTAGAAATAGAAATCTCAGAAAGTTTCCTCTTACCACAAGCTGCATAATCTCTTTCAAGCTTAATTTGGAAGACTGATAAATTTAAAAATGATGACCATTCAATCAGTTTACTATCTTGGTGAGATATTGTTCTTGAAAAGTTTAGTCAAAAACAAATTTAATTTGAATACTTTGTGCTGTTGGGCAATGTAGATATTGTATTTTTTTTTTCATTTCATGTTTTACTTTGGCTTTCTTGGATTCATTTTCATATTTCTCATCGATGTTATGTTAAACCAAAATAGAACTAAAATTAAAGTAAAAATTATCAACTTCAATTCATTGGTAAATTTTATTGTGTCAGTCAAAGGTTGTCATAAAAAATAAACCAGCATCCTTGGGCCAGACACAGTAAAGGTCATGGAAGTTATTTGCAGGCAGTACAGTAAGCCAAAGGAAGACTTCAGCATACCTAGTGCACATGTGATTCCAGAGGTCATACTGAAGGTAGACCAAGTATGTAAGTATTAAGCATAGGATAATTAGGAATACTGTGCACACCTGTCTGATTCCAAAACACATGATGTGATCACAAAGCAACTCAAATGTCACAAACAGTCATGGCGACAATGTTTCTAAAATGCTGGGTGCATACTTTCCAGATGCCAAAGAATTCAAGAAAATGTTATGGATTACACCAAAATCCATAACAAAAAAATCAAAAAATTATATAAAAAATGCAACTTCCTGTTAATATAGTGCAAAAGGTTGCAGTGATATAAGTCATAAATGAGGCTGCGGCTATGCGTCTTAGAAGGCAGCCAGCTAGACTCAGAGCAAGGCTGCCACTAAACCAGTTGTCAGACCAGCAAATAATCAACAGATGCCATCTAGACAGACAACTGATCCAGGCTGTCTGCAACATGTGTGCCCCATAAATGTCTGTTCAGACCCTGTGAGGAAACCTCAACCCCCTTGAAAACAAAGTGTGTGTCATCCTGAGTGTACTTGCATCTGGGACATTCCAAAGGCACATGGGGATGTTGTGGGAATATCACGCTGCCAGTTGTATCATGGAAAAATTCATGAAAGCAATGTGCAGCAAAGTGGATGACTACATGCACTTTCCACTGATCCCCATAGAGTGGACAACTGCAATGCACCAGTTCTATACCATTGCAAATTTCCTACATGTACTTGGTGCAATAGATTCCATACATGTACCTATCAAGACACCAGTACCTCCAGAAGCAGACTGATATATAAACAGAAAGGGACAGCCATGCATTAGCTGTCAAGTTGTCTATGCAGCAGATGGCAGCATAACAAACATCATGGCAACACACCCTGGAAGTGTCCATGATGCTGCCATTTAGAGGGGAAAGTGGACTGAGGGTGGCATTCCAGCAAAGGCGAAATACCCAAGGGACTGCTACTGGGTAAGTACAGAAACACAGCTAGGATGCAAGGTATGGATACCCTTCACATCAGTATTCATTATGAACAAAGGTGCTTGTATCCCCACAACAGCTGACTGTGGTTATCCTCATGAGCTGTGGCTAATGACCCTTTACCATGAACCATCAAACCCTGCACAAAGACCTACAATGGAGCACATGCAACAACCAGAAATACCATACAGTGTGTGTGTTTGGTGTACTGAAAGCTCAGCTCAGATGCCTGGACACATCATGGGATACACTGGAATACACACCTGAGAAGGCAGCAAGATGATGACAGAGGGGGTGAAACCACACAGCATGCTAACCAGAGCACATGGAGGTTTTCCAGCTACAGCTGTGGGTGAACTACCCTAAGAACCCAAATGCCAGTAGAGCAAAGCCCACAGGTATCGGAGGAGGAACAGGAGGACATAGGAACAGAAGTCACAGGTGTAGGCAATGTAGGATGTGACCTCAAGCACATGCCCATGCAACATAGCAGTGTCTGACCCCAATATCTGAGTAAAGACAAGCCGTATGTACATGAGTACACAGATTAAACACTGATGTTCAGGTATTGCCCCACCACAGCAACACAAATTGCATCTAATGGCAGGTACCCACTAGATGTAGGTACCCACTAGATGTACACACTGAGCATCACACATAACATAATCATACCATATTCCAACATGACCGTATGCAAATGTGTCATAACAGGGATTATCAGCTCAGGGCACAACTGACACAGGTATGCAAACACACTCAGATTTTTGTATCACCGCATGGTCAATAATAATGGACACACATCAGTGCTTTACATACTTGCCTCTACAATATAATAACATGAAATAAGAAAAATTACGCAGGACATAAAGCAGAAATTTTAATTTAGAAGACACAGATCACAGTACAGTGTTATTTTTTTATTTTATTTTATTTTATTTTATTTTAATTTTTATTTTACATTTGTTAACCGGGCTAGTCTAGCTGGATACATGTCCATTTTCAGTAGAGGCCCGGGGAGAAAAGCTCCAGGAAAAGACATAAAATAGACATATCAAAGTCATAATACATCCAATTAAAAATACAAAAGGTGATAATGGGAGAAATTAGAAGATACAAATGTTTTCAAAAATAAGAGTCAGCTATGTGTCCTACACTGCTGGACACAGTCTAAAGCAGTCTAGGATTACCTGGCTGACATCTCACACCATGGTCTGCTCTTCCCCAACCATATACAGACACATCTTGCTCTGATTATTTCACAATGGAGATGGTTGGGGTACATCATCTTTAGAAGAATGAGCCTCACTGTGAGGTGAAAGCCTTGTAACTGGTGGGACCATAGCAGATGGGGTAGCAGTTGAACTTTGGGTAGATTGTACCACAGACAGTGATTCTTGGTGGCCAACAGTGGTTATACAGACAAGTGGTCTGCCTCTCCTAAGTTGCAATCTGCTAAGCATAGTAAGGGACTGCAGGATCCTGCTGGTAGCATGGCACTGCAGTGATATTACAGAGGCTAGGAATCCTGCTGGAGGCATGGCACTGCAGTGATATTGCAGAGGCTAGGAATCCTGCTGGTAGCATGGTACTGCAGTGATATTGCAGAGGTTAGGAATCCTGCTGGTAGCATGGCACTGCAGTGATATTGCAGAGGCTAGGAATCCTGCTGGTAGCATGGCACTGCAGTGATATTCAGAGGCTAGGAATCCTGCTGGTAGCATGACACTGCAGTGATATAGCAGAGGCTAGGAATCCTGTTGGTTGCATGGCACTCCAGTGATATTGCAGAGGCTAGGAATCCTGCTAGTAACATGACACTGCAATGATATTGCAGAGGCTAGAAATCCTGCTGGTAGCATGGCACTGCAGTGATATTGCAGAGGCTAGGAATCCTGCTGGTTGCATGGCACTGCAGTGATATCGCAGAGGCTAGGAATCCTGCTGGTAGCATAGCTCTGCAGTGATATTGTAGAGGCTAGGAATCCTTCTGGAAGCATGGCACTGCAGTGATATTGCAGAGGCTTGGAATCCTGCTGGAGGCATGGCACTGCAGTGATATTTCAAAGGCTAGGAATCCTGCTGGTAGCATGGCACTGCAGTGATATTGCAGAGGCTAGGAATGCTGCTGGTAGCATGGCACTGCAGTGATATTGCAGAGGTTAGGAATGCTGCTGGTAGCATGGCAGTGCAGTGATACTGTAGAGGCTAGGAATCCTGATGGTAGCATGGCACTGCAGTGATATTGTAGAGGCTAGGAATCCTGCTGGTAGCATGGCACTGCAGTGATATTGCAGAGGCTAGGAATGCTGCTGGTAGCATGACACTGCAGTGATATTGCAGAAGTTAGGAATGCTACTGGTAGCATGGCACTGCAGTGATACTGTAGAGGCTAGGAATCCTGCTGGTAGCATGACACTGCAGTGATATTGTAGAGGCTAGGAATCCTGCTGGTAGCATGACACTACAGTGATATTGCAGAGGTTAGGAATGCTGCTGGTAGCATGTCACTGCAGTGATATTGCAGAGGCTAGGAATCCTGCTGGTAGCATGGCACTGCAGTGATACTGTAGAGGCTAGGAATCCTGCTGGTAGCATGTCACTGCAGTGATATTGCAGAGGCTAGGAATCCTGCTGGTAGCATGGCACTGCAGTGATACTGTAGAGGCTAGGAATCCTGCTGGTAGCATGGCCCTGCAGTGATATTGTAGAGGCTAGGAATCTAGATCGTAGCATGACACTGCAGTGATATTGTAGAGGCTAGGAATCCTGCTGGTAGCATGACACTGCAGTGATATTGCAGAGGCTAGGAATCCTGCTGGTAGCATGACACTGCAGTGATATTGTAGAGGCTAGGAATCCTGCTGGTAGATTGACACTGCAGTGATATTGCAGAGGCTAGGAATCCTGCTGGAAGCATGGCACTGCAGTGATATTGCAGAGGCTAGGAATCCTGCTGGTAGCATGGCACTGCAGTGGTATTGTAGAGGCTAGGAATCCTGCTGGTAGCATGGCACTGTAGTGATATTGTAGAGGCTAGGAATCCTGCTGGAAGCATGGCACTGCAGTGATATTGCAGAAGCTTGGAATCCTGCTGGAGGCATGGCACTGCAGTGATATTGCAGAGGCTAGGAATCCTGCTGGTAGCATGGCACTGCCGTGATATTGCAGAGGCTAGGAATGCTGCTGATAGCATGGCACTGCAGTGATATTGTAGAGGCTTGGGCTTCCACTGACTGTGTCACAGCAATAAGACTCTTATTCTGAGTGGCAGTGCAGCCATCATTTCATTGTTTCTGCTCTCTTATCTTTCATGCTTGACATGGAGCTGGTGTACCACATGATCTGTAGCACAGCAAGTGTACAAACATCTGAATGATGCCTTTGCTTTGACTGTTTATTTGCTTGCAGCAGACACCCTCTGACACCTGGCCTTGTACATCTGCTTGTCTAAATCTACAGCAATGCCCTGTTCCTGGCAGTTGTGTGGAACCACCAGAATCAATGCTCTCAGTTGTGGTGTGTTGGTCAGTGGCCTCACTCTGTTCATCATACACTGAGGCAGCATCTTTTGAATGGCTAGGTGAGTCGACCTCTACATCAGGGGCTATATATATAGTTGCAGCACCATCACTTTCAACCTCATGGATGGACTCTCCAAACACCTCAAGGTCCTCTGTGTCAGGGACCATACTACCATGGTGACACACATCATGAACACCATCATGATCACTGGATGGGCTGCTGGATAATACAGATAGTTGATGGGCTACAAGGTACAAAGACACAGAACAGGACAATGTCCTTACATCATATGCCAGATATCACCAAAGACATATTGTGTATACACACATATATATATATATATATATATATATATATATATATATATATATATATATCACTGCAAAGTTACAGATAATAATGACTTCACTACATAAAATAATTATATAATCGACACGGGTCTACTGTAAAAGACCAAAAATCCACTTGTTCAAAAATGAACAGTGGATCTTTGGTTACGCGAAAGTTACTTAAGTTAAAGTGCACTTCCGTGAAGTATGGTTCAATGAACCATTAAGGAACACAGGTGCCAAAGCACACTACAGTGGGGAAAGGGAATTTATGTGTTTCCCCACTGCAGTGCGATCTTGGAGTAGGTATATTTAAGTAGGGGGGTGTGGGATGCAGGGAGGCTTGCCGCCCTGTAAAACAATGTTTCTCTGTTCTTTATCAGTTTGTTGAACCGATGTTCACGGAAGTGCACTTTTGCTTAAGTGCACTTTCGTGTAACCGTGGGTCTACTGTTTATTTTCGATTTTCGATTATATACAGTAAACGCAATCTACATATAATAAGTATATAATCTGTGTACATGGCCAAAAATTATGACCTATGTGACACATTAAAAAAACACATCTGGCAAAAACTCATGGAAACATGGTGGTGTTGAAGAGGGATGAACCTCAGCTATTGTAGGAAAAACAGCATTAGTGATCCGTTGACACCATTAACCAGGTAAACACAGTTAAAACATACAGAAGATGTGACATACAAATACTACTCATATGTGCACTTGAGGACATTAATGCAGACTGACCTAGGAATGGTAAGAAGGACATAGTATTAATGGAGGTCAGCTACAGGATTAACAGCAAGGGCAGGCCATACCTAATAGCAAACCACTAACCACTGACAGATTCCTGCTGTGGAGAAGTTGTGGGTTGTAATGTGGTTCCTGCAGTGGGAAAGTAAAGAGAAAGACAGAACAGTCATGTATCTAGCAAAACACAATACTAACAGCATCACATATACAACATAGTGATAGTGGCTGAAAACACTCACATGATAGATGTTGCAACTGTACACCAGATGGGACTGTATTGACAAATATTGACAACAATGTCAGGTATCACATGTTACTCATTGTTGAATGGTTTGACAATTTTGCTGTAACATACCTGATCTGTCTGCACTTGAAAATGCACAGCTTGCCCCTCCGCTGGATGTACCTGTAGTGTACAGTAGCAGGGAAACAACAATATAACACTAAACAACAGTGACATGAAATGAGGTTGAAGCAGTAACAAGGTATTATTCACAGTTACGGTATAGAGGGACTCACCTGCCATTGCCTGGTTTAGTCCTGAAGTAGATGGACCTCTGAATATTAATGCAAACAGCATTACAAATGTTATTTGGACTGATCTGTCTGTACTTCAGTTGTATCAATACATGTCATGAGGCTTACATTCATTATCTTCACCCTGTGTGGATGTGTGTGCCTGGCTCAACTCTGTTGCTGTAATTCAAAAACAGCAATACATAAAAATGCATGCTATGGTAATATGCAATGATGGTCTCAATACACAGCCCTGTAATGGAAATAAATCCTATGAGTTTGTCCTGGAATGAAAGCTTCAATCCCACCACCAGAAATGTCTCTCTCTCTCTCCTCTTATTGTATGCAATGAGGCCAGAAATATTGTGATGCCATCGAGTGTGCGGTCAGTGGTTGTCCTCCACTGGTGGTATCCGTCGATCTCTCATAACACTCTGTCACTCTGTTGATTGCACAAAGGATCATATCCCAGCAGCATTGTCTAAAGCCTCATGGGGTCAGTTGTGGCCTCCAACTGCATTAATCATGTTGGTGAGACCCATTCAGATTTCATTTCTCCACACAGTATCACCTGAATGGCCTAGGAGTGTCCTTACATATTGGGGTAGAGCATCAAGTATGTTGTCATTTTCCTGGGGGGGGGGTGTCACCTGTAGGACAGTTGGCCATCTGAAAGACAGTGATACACACACTGCAATATTCATGTTTGAGCCCATTTATGCATTTCATTCTGTGGACAGTATAAGTCAACATAAGCAGAATGCATTCTAGTGCAATGAAAATATCTGTATAACACTGTATGTGATAAATACTAATGTGACATATTTCAACTAACAACAATGCCTTCATACATAATGGTAAAATCAACTTAACTCATAATATCTTTACAGTTTGTGAGTGAGATTAGAACTCCTGCTAATAAATATACTTGGCATGGAGGTCCATAGACATCAGCATCATGCCACGAGTCTGCTTGCACGGCACATTTAGATACTGCAACAAATAATTCGAAGAACTTACGGAATGCATGAGTAAATCTCAGGATCCGTAGCCAGTCCACAGTCCGTATGGATCATTAGTATATTGAGCCAGTACTCAATTACCTTTGTTAAGAATCATCATTGAAGACATATCTGTAACAGCAACAGCACACGGTTTTAACAGTTTTGTTAGGAAACATGAATTAATAAATATCTGTAATATCAACATCACGTACTAAATAGAGATAGTGTCAGACTCTGTAGTTTTCCATAGTTACACAACAGAGTGCAAGGAATTACCAGCAAGAATTGTGGATGATCTGTAAATTAGCCTTCATACACCGCTAACATTTGGAATGGAAGCCTGCCTATACAACTGCATATGGGACTGAAAAAAAGCTATATATAAGAATGACGCCTGTATGCATAAAGTTCGAGACAACATGACTCCAGTAACTTATAACAACTGCTGTTAAAGATAACACTTTGAGTAAATATTCATTTAAACATGTACTACTTGAAATGACAAACTTTAAGAGATGTACTATACACATCTGAGGTGGCTTACTGGCAAATTGCTTTGGCTATGGTATATAGGGTCTGAGGTTTAAGACCTGTAAGGGCTGTTTATGGGGTCGGGAGGGTGGCTTAATGGTTAAGGGGTTTGCCTTACAAACACAAGGTGCAGGGCTTGAGTCTCACAAGGGATAATTGGCTAGGCTTAAAATGGCTTGCAAGGGCAGTTAGCTTAGTACTAACCTATAAATCTATACTAATCACCAAAATAGAAATCCTACCAATTGCCAATGTACCTGTCACAGAATTAAAGTGCACCTTGTGTGCACCCACCTTTAAGTACCATTTGCACCATACATAAATAATGAGGTTCATTAAAATTCACTTTTTGGAATCCCATTTGTGCACATTCGCATACATTGTCTTTGTGCACCAAAACACCCAGGTGTGCCAAATAAACACCCCGTAGGTATCAATAAATTGTACCATGTGTGGACCAAGCCCTTTATTTGCCAGTGATATGATATCATGACATCAGTGCCACTATCAGTTATTGATTTTGATACATGTAGTGATCAGCTCATTGCTAACTATGAACTGAGTGGTACCTCAGTGAGCATTTCTCTGTTTTTATATTTTACAGACCATGATGGCTACTTTGAGGAGGCTGAGACGTGTCTCTGTGGCCAGCTGGACAAAGGAGGAGATGAGTCAGATGTTGATGGGGTAAACCAGATCGGAAAAGAGGATGAGAGCCAGACAGAGAAAATTCGCCATGATCGATTTGTGGAACTGGATTGCAATGTAGCATCGAGGGAAGACAGGGATCCACCACACTGGAGTGCTCATTCCTCACTGCTATGAATACCTGCATTGCAGGGATGAAGAGGAGCTTTGTAGGAAGGTCGACGAAAAGCAGAGGCAGCATGTAGCTCCCTACAGTAAGTATCAATATTCTATGTATACCTGAACTTTGCTACAGATTTTAAAGATAGTTTTCTGATCCATATATATCAGATAGATGTTTTTATAACCATGTGTTAGCTGCTGTGACAGCACATGGGGATAATTAAGTGTCCTTGGAATATACTGTTCTCTTAACTGTGGGTTTGATTTCCATGTTGTTAATTTATTGAATAATGTGCATAATATCCATAATGATACAATGACTGGCCAGTAACATCGTAAAACGAGCATGCTGACTGGCCAGCCCAACCACCGTGCCCATTGAGAATATACAACGGAAAAAGGTCCGATCCCCCGGACATTTTTCTGTTGATATATTATTTAATTTTAAGGGTTTAAAAATAAAAAAAAGGGTAGCAACGGAGATCTTCTTTTCTCCATTGCATACCTTCCTGAGCACTGATGTACTGGGTATGCGTGGGAACGCAAGTTCTGAACGCATGCGCAGTACATCAGCAATGGCAAAGCGGAGCTGTCCAGAGGTGGAAGGACAGCACAGTGCCGTTATACAAGGACATTATTTAAGAAAAGTATTTTTTTCGTAAATAATGTCATTGTATAATAGCAATAAACCACTTCTGGGTGTGGGTAATGCTGGATTTACCCATGGTTGTCTTTGTTTGGCCACCATGGGTAAATCCAGCATTACCCACACCAAGGCATGGGTTACTGCTTAAATATGTCCTTTGTAGATGAACACCTGTTCCACAACATCTATCTACATAATTTCACATAGGTACTGTCCTCATGTATCACAGATGCCTATACAACCTAGACCACAGATCATTGCTCAATTAGTAGTTTTCTGTTAAATTCCCATAGTACCAGCTACTGCACCATTATATGCTGGAATAAAAACACGTATATAAATTCATTACATCATTCCTCCCAAAAATTACATAGACCCCTTTATTTAACTTTAAAAGTAATGTCTGTCTGATTGCTTGCATATATGTTTTTAGTTTTGTGTTGATAGCTATTTCTTTACAATAAAAGGTCAAAAAAGTGTTTGCATTTTCTGTACTCATCCATTTTCCACAGCAGTATAACCTAGAATTTAGCCTAGTATAAATCTATGAACCTATAATCATCTCTGGGTCACTGCTTGACAGAGACGCAACAAACTAATGGGCACAGTATTTTTCCATATAAGGGGTGGCGTAAGCCACAAAACTTTGGGCTAGGCTTATAAATGCCTTAGGGCAGATAGCCTAGTATAAACCTATGAACCTATGAATACTACTAAACATCTGCAGTACCTGTTTTCTAAAATGCATCCACTGCTGAATGTTAGCTCAGCCTATAAAGCGACTAACCAGCATGTCTAAAGTTTAGGGTGATGTGGGTTCCAGTTCATATAAGGGAAACATGTATGTGTACTTGTTAATTTTACGAATAGCATTTTCTATAAGAACCATACTTCACTACTTTATATTAATGTCGTGTACGGCAATGACTCACTGAGGTAGCCTTCAAATTTCTATGAATATGGCTGCAGTCCATAATGCTCGGAAACATCAGCTTTCTAATAGCAGGGTTTGTAGAAGGGTCTACTTCGAATAACCGAACCGCCACTTCACCGACACCCAGAAGATCGAGATGGAATGACCGAACAGGTAGATGATCGAAAAGGCGATATTCCGACAGCCGAAAGACCGACAACAGCAACGTGTGAGCACGATCCGGTAAGTGTGTGATAGTGACGGATTTAGGATTGGGGAGCGGACAGGTAAGTGTACGATAGTGAGGGATTTTAGGTTAGGGTGTGGGAAAGGTGAGTGTGCGGTAGTGTCGGACTTAGCGTTCCGGTAAGGTAAGTGTGTGATAGTGACGTAGTATAGTGTAGGGAAGGGTTGAGTGTGTTAGGGTTAGTATGCGGGTGGAGTGAGTGTGCGATAGTGATGGGCTTAATGTTTTAAGGTGGGTTAATTGAGTTAGGGTTAGGGTGTAGGTAGGGTAAGTGTGCGATAGTGACGGAGTTGAGGTTTAGGGGTGGGTTAAGTGAGTTAGGGTTAGGGTGCGGGTTGGGTAAGTGTGCGGTAGTGTCGGACGTTAGGGTTAGGGTTTAGGTTAAGGTTAGTGGATATGTTATTGTGTGCAATGTGTAGTTTACGTTTTTTGTGTCGGTGTAATGGTGTTCGGTTTTTTGAGTTGTTGGTGTTCGTCGGTGTTGTGTGTTTTCGGTTGTTTGGGGTCGGTAAATTGTGTGTCGGTGAATCGGAAGTTCGGTTATACAAAGTAGACCCTTGTAGAACAGTATCTGTTTATTTAAGAGTAGCATATGCTGGCTGGTAGTGCAGATTGTAAGGAAACAGCCTAGCATCTCTACATCTTGGCATGCTATGTGTTCAAACACAGAGAGGGGACATGTATTGGTATCTTGTTTTAATATACCCATAGGGTTTATTTTTAAATGCATATAACACTTACTGATATTAACATAACTTGGTTATTTGGTGAGTTCCTACTAATATGTACGTAGTCCATAACATTTCATTAACATAAAGTATTCATCAGCTGGGGCAGTACAGATTATTAAATCCTGTCATGTCTCTGAGCAATTTTTTGTTAATACTTTATACTTTGTAAAAATGCTATGAAGATCAGTCTTCTCATGAAATATTAAAGTCACTAGTAGATCATCATCTTCAAATGTTGAGGGACTGGGATGGGCAGATTAACAGCTGAAATGAAAAACAAGCAAGATGTGTGTATGTTCCTAGTGATGTGCAGTTTAGCAAGGAATACCATGATCCTCACTGGTCCTCACACATACATTACTGTGTGCTGTGTGCAGCAACATGCATAGCTGTGTTCACAGATGCTGTATGCTACATGGCACTGTCCCACTGTCTGAGGAATGGATGCTCTGCATTACCGTTACTGTATCTGAACACAATGATAACGAACATGTTTTTCCAACTATTTAGCTACATGAGCAGCACATGTTCATACATTGCAATCCTAAACCAAGATCATTATTCGTAGACCATCCGCCATTTAGATGATGTCATAACATAAACTCTTTTCACTACATGCAAAACATGCTTTCTCAGTTAAGATGGGTTAGGTAGGCAGGTAGTTTTCAAGGTTAGACTTTGGTTGTAGGTTTGAATCTCACATTCTCCAATCTGTCTTCAATGATATTAACTGTGTATTGTTATTATCTAATGTTCTTCAGAAAAATGTCTACAACATGCTGTGAGAAATGTGCTATTCATACAGTCCATTTTTATTAAAATGTTTTTTACTGAAATTGGCTTTTAGATTCTGTCTCTCTGTCCCTCTTTGGTTTTGTCATGCACTTTTGAGACAGTGGACGAATATTTTAGTCCTTCAGTAAAATATTGTCCCTCTATCATTAGTGAGACACACACACACACACACACACACACACACACACACACACACACACACACACACACACACACACACACACACACACACACACACAAACTAGATCCATTCAGAATAACATACACATATACAGACGTGCATGTGCACACACACACACACACACACACACACACACACACACACACACACACACACACACACACACACACACACACACACACACTCTCTGATAATCCATTTTGAAAACTTGTTTAATTTATTCCAGCTGTCTGTACTTCATGAATCTGTAATTAAAAACACAAGATCTACAATAATGATTAACTAACAAGCACTGTTATTAAAAATGCAAGATCTCGTACACATACCGACTAACAAGCATATTCTTTTAACAAAGTTTATGAATATTGTAACAAAGTTTATGAATATTGTAACAGCGTTTATGAATATTGTAACAACGTTTATGAATATTGTAACAAAGTTTATGAATATTGCACCCATTTGATTTTCTTCTACGGTCCTTTGGTACTTCACCACTAAAACATCTGCCAGTACAGGCTCAAGAGGAAATCTCTGGGCACTACGACTTCTACGCTGTCAACAGTTTGCATACTTAATAATTCCATAACTGGTGATGACGACTGATGTCGCACTCCTTTCTAGCCATGCCCAGACAGCAAGGATTTACTGCAACATATCCAACAGCATGTCATTAGGAATTGCCACCTCACTACTCCAAAGAAACTCTTAAACAGACAGAATGACAAATAGTAAACTGGTAATCAAGGATAACAATCACAGACCCTGAAATTTGTAAGGCACAAAACAGTAACAGCTATGCCTTCCTTTAAAGGATGAGCAGAATACATGGATTCAGGAAAATAGGCAGGTGGCTCTGCCCAACAACCCCCTGAAGATGAACTTGGGAGTGGTTGACTCTGCATGACAAACAATGATCATGAGCTCGGAAAGCATATGTGTATGTGCATGTTTGCAAGTAAGCACAGATAATGCACAGTGAAAAGCCAATACACAAATGAAAAGGGCATTAGCCTGGACCGTGAGCACTGAAAATGAATTCAGCAAGAAGGAAAAGGAGAACCAGATCCACAATGACTTGACATGAATGAACCGAGGTATTTGCTGGGGTTGAAGTGGGGAAGGGTGAGTAGGACAGTGCAGATATTCATGACAGTATTTTGTAAATGTGCTGTAAAAATGCTGAACTTTTAAATTACATTTATTCACCAGATTAAATCATAAACTTTTTTTTTGTTATATTTTGGGCAAAACATACATTGTGATCATCCTCTGAATGCATGTCATGAAGTGTGAAGTGTCATTATTATTAGGATTAGAATGCTTTTTATTGAGACTGGCTTGGTGACTCTATAACACTCTTGCGAGACTGTAGAAAAAACGACGAGATTCTCGTCAGCGAGGGACACACCCACAAAGATGGGACAGAACAGAATGCGCTGTACTACCAGATGCTTTAAGAAAAAACATCATGATATATACACACACGCACGCACACACACGCACGCACGCACACGCACACACACACATACACATTCGCGTGCGCACACACGCACACTTTTAATCCATGTTGAAAAATTGTTTAATTTATTCCGGCTCTCTGCATCATACCTCTCAAATCAAGGATAAATCTCAAATGAAGCAGGGAAAAGCCAGAACTAATCAGGGACACTTGTAAAATATTACTGACTTGAGAAAATTGCAGAATAAGTGAATGTAAACTAATATACATTTTCTATAATAAAATAAAGCTTCTCTGTGGTTCTGTCATGTTTGTCACAGGACAGCAGAAAAAATGCTGAGCTCCTCATCTGCATTTTTTTCCAGATGTAGCTAATTGCCTTCTTACTATGTTTATCGAGGAACGTGCTAGAACCACAGAAGGTCACATATTTAAATTAAAAACTTAAAAGGTATAAAATAATATATAAATAAAAAAAGATTTTTTTTAGAAAAGAATGCTTTTTTTATTGAGTTGTTCTAAAAAGTAAAATATAAGGAAAAAGACTGAAGACTTTGCAAAAGAAACACAGACAAGCTGATTTCAGAAATGCATTTGAGGTTGGTTTTGTTGGTTCCTGTTGCTTCTTCTGGCACCTCATTACCAGAAGCAGCTAAACCAACCGCAAATGCTTTTCTGAAATCAGTTTGTCTGTGTTTCTTTTGCAACATTTTTGCAATTCTTCATTATTTTTGACATTTTAGAGCTACTCAATAAAAGTTTTCTTTTATTTATATATATATATATATATATATATATATATATATATATATATATTTTTTTTTTTTTTTTTTTATTTTAGCTGATGGGGATCACAGTTGGAGCAGAGACGTGCATTGAGCAGGTGAACAAGCTTGAGGTTCAGCAGAGGCAGAGAAGTATGTTGATTATTTTACATATTTAATCAACTGAAATGCATCTTTGCCTGTTTGCAGGCCTGTATTTTTCATGATAATATATATCTTGATTAGAATGCAGGAATACCCATCATGCAGCAGTAAGTTAAGTGAAATAAGTAACTGTGAATAAAATCTAACAATGCTGATATTTTATGTATTATTGAGCCATTATTTTTTTGAAATGTACTCCACAACCTAAATAACAATTGGGCTGGCATTTTTGTCACACATCTTGCTAGGTGGATGTTTTACATGCATGTTTAAGAGCTTTGACTAGTGGTATGCTGAATGTTTCGTTTACTTGTATGTGTGGTTGTGCTTTCCTTTGATGGCTGTGTTGTGTATAACCTACCTATCCACAGAGTGAATAGGTGTCTATTGTGTTAGTATTTGCAGACTGTTCAGTGCTGGTTCTGTATCAGACACCCTGGATGTTTTTGTAGAAACACAGTTATACGCTAGTGTGACCGGCACTGGAGCAGACACCCATTTCATCGCAGCAGTTCATGCTCAGTGTGCATTGCAGGTCATCCTTAATATTGTATCTGCCTTGGATGCCTTAGTTGTTTCTATAGAAACACAGTTACAGCCTACGTTTACTGATACTTGAACAGATACAGATTTGATTCCAGACGTTGATAGCGTTAGAAAGAAATGCATGCATAAATGGGTGTGCCTTTGTTGAAGGTTGGGCGTCGAGCTGGCACCTCGGCGTTTCGTAAAAAAAATCAACTGCCAATCATTAGCGGACCGGAGTTCAGCTGTGGCGACCCCTTACCGGGAAAAAGCTGAAAGACAAACAGTTCATATTCAGCACACCCTGCAGGTCAACATTGGTATTGCATCTGCCTCAGACACCTTGGATGTTTACGTAGAAACACAGTTATAGCTTAGGTTTACTGACACTTGAGCAAATATCCATTTGATTGTGGCAGTTCAGTACCAACAGGCATATTCACAATGTTTTGATTTTTCAGTCTACTAATTGCTAATCATTTTGGTAGATAATGCATACAGTTGCACACGTACAATACTGTTAGTAAAAGATATATTAGCTTCTCATATGCCAACAATTGTGCTGCTTGAACATATTCCTTTTATTTTGATGTGTATTCACCAGATACCATGCTGACTGTCTCAGATGTCTGGCAGATGGCCTGCCTATTGTTCATAACACTGTCAGATCACCTTCTTCTTAGTTTAACAATGACACTTTGTGGCTGCTCACATAAATCATTGAATGCAGACAGTACAATCTGTTGATTTAAGCATTCATACCTTTTACAGCGCTAATGATGTATGTGTGTGTGTGTGTGTGTGTGCACGCGCGCGTGCGCACGTGCATGTGTCTAAGCAGATAGAAATGTTCAGAAAAGAATACTGTCATCCTTTTTAGGATTATAGCATGTAAGGCCATAGGTAACTCTGTCCATAATGAGCATATGTCATTCCCTGTGTAAATTGTCACCATGATCATATTCTGTTGTGCTGTGATATTCATGGGACTGTTCTGCATGAATGACATGTGCTTTTCTTTTCTGTTGTGTTTTGCAATTAATCTTTAAAGTGCATGGGACGTGTGGATGCTCTTCAATCCAAAGACAATGACATGCACATGTGAGGCTACTCCCAGAGTCTTCCAAAAATAACACTGATGAAGATGATGTCAATGATGCCAAGGAATCTGGGCCTACCTCTGCTCAAGCTACCTGGAGGAGACATTGACACAACCAGGATAGAGAAGATTACCTGGAGGAAATACAGCTGGTTATGACCGATATGTTCTGAACACAGATGAGGGACATGATGGGGTCATTCTTTGAGGATATGGCACAGGGTAGGAGGGATTTGTTCAGAGCGATAGCTCAAAAGATCATTCGGATGTCTGAACTCCATCAGTCTGGTCCCTGTGGTCAGTAGGTGTTGTCTGTGTGCACCATTTGTGTTATACTGCCAGCATGGCGATTGCCAAATAATTGATTGGACTGTATATGCACTCTTTTACATGAATACCATGTATCTGTCATGCTTATGTGTTACTGTCATGTGACATTTACTTCAGTTTTAATGTGTGCACGGCACATGTTAACACATTCCACTTTCCACACACATTCAACTGTCCATGCATTGTGTCAGTTAAGCTGCAGCTACTGCTGCAAGACGTAGCCTGTAAACATGTGTGTTACTGGGGCGACTAACAGACAACATATATTGTCCATACTCCATCACTAACAGTGTGATACGCCTTGAAATTGTGTATTGCCGTATCAGGTATGTGCAACATACAGACATGTCATTCCACATGTTTTTGGATGACAGTTGTCATGATGTGGTGTGTCACTGTTTGGCTATACTCATGCCATGTGGGGTCATGCACAAGTATATCTTGTCTATGTGCAGTCCTCCTTTTCTGACTGCAAAAAACAGCAATGTAACATTAATCTGTACACAGTGTTACAGATAACACATACCTTCACAGTACATTATGCTGAGTTTGATGTATGTAGCATTTCCAAACCTATAACATAGTGATATTGGTGTACACCATTCATAAATAGTTATACACATTAAATAACTGTAAGTGTGTGTGCACTTAGTCAGATACATACTGATACACAAATGTACCTTTGACATGTGAGCATTCAATGATTTCCTGCTGATGTGCTCTAATGATGCTCACAGGAGTGTCCCTTGCTCCCCAGTGAACATGGTGGTTGACATATACCTGTGTTTCTCTATTTGACATCTGCATGACAGTATATGTGTATCTCCTTTTAATTTTTAGCTTACCTATGCATGTTGATGTGACATGATTGCACATTGCTGTGTATGTGTGTTTTATACATGTCCAGTTCTGTGGATATCAGCAATCTATCTGGCCATTTGACATACATTTGGCATTTTGTTAGATGCATGTCTGTGTGACTTCTACAGCACCTTTGTGCTCTTCTGCAGTACTTCTGTTTAGCATTGTGCTTGGTTGTTTGCCTTTCACATGCAGGGCTGTAGGTTTGGTTCTGTCCTCTGGTGGAGTTATCTACCATTAGTAGAGCTGCATTTGCTCATCTGTGATGTTGCTTGGCTTACACCTGCACTGCTGATGGACTGATTGGATATGTGTAGATTTATCCAATGTGTATTGTGATTCTACTTTATTATCCTGGACACACACATCTACCAATGGTCATATGCATCCAGGTATGACTGCCTCACAGTTTGCAATATGTTGTAAATTGATAGAGCAAAGGCAGATATGTTTTTTTGAATTTTACCACGGCTGGTATGCATCCCCTCCCTGTTTGTCAACTTCCCATTGCCCATGTTGTACAGTGTGCTGTCTGTGTAACTTATCTGTACTTACTGTTTTTCCAACCTTTGTCTGTCATGTGTTGTGGTATTTGTTCGATGAGTATGCCTTCTGTGATGACCTTCTCCTTCTCTTTCCCTATATTTACCTTTCCTTCTATTCTTAAAAAAGTGGGGCCTATTCCCACCAAAAAAAATGCCTCTCTAACTTTCCCTCAGAGTCCACTTCCAACATCTTCGGGCATATGTCCCTGTTCTTCTTTTCTATCTCCTACCTTCCTTGGGTGTGTGTGTTACTTGTGTTCCCCACATAAGTCCCAAACCCATTGTTAGAAAATGTAGCTATGTCAATGTGGCCATGATTACCCTCTGCCTTTAATTGTTTTATTAGAAAATGTATGGATTCCATCAGAATCTTTAAGTCCAAGCCAATATATTTTAATGATACATGTAATACGGAGCTTTAACGGACTTATTTTCAGTTAGTGGATGCATGCAGAAATATCCATAGTTGTCTAAGATATTTCTATGTCTACTCCTGCAAATTTATGTTACAACTGCCATGTGGCTGTCTTTAGGATAGTTGGCATTGTTAATGTTTTCATTTTTTTTGTTATAACAGTCAGATACATTCCGTAGTTGTCCCTAACCTTACTGTACATAATCTGTTTTATATATATATATATATATATTATAGGTTCATAGGTTCATACTAGGCTATCTGCCCAAGGGCATTTATAAGCCTAGCCCATAGTTATGTGGCTTTCGCCACCCCTTTAGTTTGAATAAAAACTATGCCTATCATTTTTCTGTGCCTCTGTCAAGCAGTGACACTGAAGTAATCCCTGGGGTATATCTGCGATCTCCCATCCATTGGTCAAGATTCCTCTTGAACAAGGCCAGCGAGGTGCTCTGCCTCACATGTACCGGGATTTTGTTCCACAGCATAGGGAGTCTCTGGGTGATGAATCTGTCCCTCCAGCACGTTCTATTTATAACCGTGTCAAGGTTTAAGTCTCCGTCCTTGTGGTTCTGAGGGATCTAGATTTTCTGAGGTGAAGCATATTCATCAAATCTGGGTTTGACATGGCCTTATATGTCAGGCACAGGTCACCTCTGAGCAAGCGGTATGAGACTGAATAAAGCTGGAGTTCTTTCAGTCGGGCAGCATAAGACATATTTTTGAGACCCTTTATCCTTTTGGTGAGGAACTTTTGGGGCCTTTCAAGCTGCATCAGGTGTCTGGTCAGATACATTCCGAACGGGGCATTGTACTCAATCATAGGTCAAATGAGTGATGAGTACAGGGGACAATGACCTCCCTTGATCTAGATGTGAATCCCTTCATGATCAGGTGGGCGATATAGAAGGTTTTCCTAACTACTTTAGCAACATGAGTGTCAAGCGAAAGACTACTGTCAACTTGGGTCCCCAGATCCCTGATGACTTTTTCTGTGCTCAGTGGATTGTCACCTATATGGTAGCTAGGGGTAACCTTGTTTTTCCCGAAGGGTATGACTATGCATTTTTGGCGTTTAACTTCAGGCCATGGCTCTGGCACCAGTTATCCGTTTCTGTGAGGCCCTTCTGGAGGATATCTGTGTCAGATGTGTTTTCGACTATGGCCCAGTTTGCAGTCATCTGCAAACTTTGTCAGCCATAACCCTCCTGTGTTTGCTTGTACTTCAGAAAAGTAGATGCCGAACAAGAGTGGACCCAGGACTGAGCCCTGTGGGACACCACTTGTGACAGGCTTTGAGTCTGACATGGCTCCAGCAACTCTGACCCTGTGGGTTCTGTCGCTAGCCAGTTTGCAACCCATCTTGTGATGTATGGGTTTACATTCAAGCTGATGAGTTTTTCGATGATACCTGAGTGGGGTATTGTGTCGAAGGCCTTTGCCAGGTCGAGGTAGGCTGTATGGACTGCCTTTCCTCATCAATGGCCTTGGTGACTGTCTCGAAAAAGTCAACCAAGTTTAAGAGGCAGGATCTGCCTTTGACAAAGCCAAACTGGGTTGGATCCAAAGTCTGCAAGTTCCCTATGTCTTTATTTATGAGTTCCATTATGATCCTCTCCATGGCTTTGCAGATAAGGCTTGTCAAGCTAATGGGGCGGTAATTTCCAGGGTCTGTGGAGGCACCGCCCTTATGAAGTGGGACCACAGTCGCCGTGCGCCACTCCTCGTATCCTGAGGTGAGGCTAAGATTAAACAGCTGTCCTAACTGTGGGTTTAATTCCTCGTTGAGTTCATGAAGCACACAGCCGGGGACACCATCCGGTCCCATGGATGCTGTGTTTTTGCCCTAGTGAGGGCAGTTCTCACCTGGGCGTTCAAGATGTTTGGGGGGGCTACAATCCTCTGGAATAGATATCTCTCCTTTTGGGGGGGAGAAGTTTGCACTGAACCTGTCAGCCAGTATGTTAGCAATGTGTGTAGGTTCAGTAATCTTCACATCATTTTGAACTAATTCTGAGCATATCTGGGAGTTTCCTCCTAGGTTTCTAACATAGCTAAAGAAGGCCTTATGATTGTCTTTAGAGTCCTTGGCGATTTTTCTCTCAAAATTTGCCTTGGATGATTTTATGAGAGCTCTTAGTTTTTTACTTATAATGATCAAAGGTGTCTTACCTGTATACAGCTATCAGGTTCTTGAATTGTGATCATCTTTCTGTAACTCTGGTACTACGTGATTGGACAAGTATGTTTTATAATTATGGATTACTTATGTATTTCTATAGTATGCCATTGATACTGGAGTATTCCATTGTGCGCTGAGCTATTCTCAGATTCTTGTTACACCTTAACATATTGCGGTGTTATCTGCACGTTACATGCTGATATTGGTGTAATGCACCATATTCCACAAGCTTTATGGAATCTGGCCCCATGTATCTTGAGAAATGCTCAGACATATGTAATTTAAAACAATCTATCTTTCACACATGAATCTAAAACATTGTATACAATTAAAATACAAACACCCTTCAAGTTTTGAAACATTATGGTTTATCAAGCTTTGCATTCTGTTTTTTTATGATTTTTCTATATCTAATTCACACTTCCTGAATTTTAATAAAGGAAAAACAAAGTTCACAGCCTTGATGTAAATATGCCCAAAAATCAAAAATCTCAAGCAGGAAATAACAGAAAACAACAAGCTTATATAGTGCTTTTGTCCACCGTATATGGGACCTCCCCTATATCGTGGCTGAAAGTGCTAAATAAACTTGTTGTTTTCTCTTACTTCCAGAATTTTATTGTAATATAGTATTGTAAATAAACATATCACTTAGACCTCCCTTTTCTTCATCTCATTTAGCTAATATTGCGGACCGAAGATGCTTGTTAACTTTCTCCTTACACTCTCTAAGCATCTCACAACCAAATAATGCCTGAAGACAATTCTGCCACATAAGCTTTCAACATGTGCATAACTGCAGTTCAATATTGTTAGCATAACTTTAAATCAAAACATTACTTTCAAATAATTCAGATTTTTATTTTAAGTATACTTTATGAATGATTTGCATGTTTTGAATGGCATATAAATTTTCTGAATTATTTGCAAAACTCGAATGCCTAGCAAAAAATTTAGATCTAATCTGTATTATCTTTATCTGTCAATCTCCATTATTTCTTAATAATCATTCTAAAATATGAATATGTGAACAATATGAATTGGTAATTCTAATATCCTTCTTTACATGTTTCCAAGTATTTAAGACTGCACTTATTTAGTATTGTATGACCACAATACGATTTTCTGAATTGAAGATGTCCTCTAACTGCCACTTCTCTTTGAGTTTTCAATTAAACATGCTATGAGAAAAAGACCATTGTGAATGTTTTACTTTACCTGTACTTATCAATTAAACACTGTGTTTATAAGGCATTGAATACATACAGTTAAAGGGAAGGGAGGCTTAGAATGAATTTAGGTTTTTGTCATTTATTATAAATAAACTGTTCATGTGTGAATTCTGATTGGGAATTACAGCATTTGATTTTCCATTTTTTGATCAGCTTGCTATCTTAACTTGGCGCTGTTTGCAGCCTTGAACCACAACAAAGGTACAGGTATGATTTTGGAATGAAAAGCTAGTTACTAGCCTGATACCAGAGGGGTCAGTACTGGACCAATAATTTTTTATAAATGGTACTGCAGAAGTTAGTTACAAAAACTAGACACAGCTTACTTCTAGTCCGCCCCCCCCCCCGATGTGCACTAGCGAACTCCACCCAAATAGGTTCATACGTTTGGACTAGGTTATCGGCCCTAGGGCCTATACAAGCCTAGCCGTAACAATTCCCTGGCTATTTCTTCCCACAGTATTTACTTCCCTGGACCCCTGTCTAGCAGGGCGACTAATGTGATCCCTGGGGTGAATTTCCTATCTCCCATCCAATCGTCAAGGTTCCTTTTGAAGAGGGCCAAAGAGGTGCTCTGCTTGACATGTATGAGCAGTCTGTTCCAGAGCCTGGGGAGTCTCCGGGTCAGGAACCTATCCCTCCAGCATGTTTTGTTCATTGTGATGACAAAGTTTAGATATCTGGAACGTATGGCTCTGAGGTATTGGGATTTCTTTAAGTGTAGCACGTTCAACAGTTCTGGGTTTGACATGGCCTTGTATGTTAAGCAGCGATCGCCTCTGAATAGACGATATGTAACAGAGTATAGCTGGAGTTTTTTTAGATGGTCAGCATAGGGCATCTGCTTTAGGCCTTTGATTCTTTTAATGAGGTATTTCTGTGGCCTTTCCAGTTGTTGCAGATGTCTTGAGAGGTACATTCCAAATGGAGCATTGTATTCTATAATGGGTCTAATAAGGGATGATTACAGTGGGACAATGACCTACTTTTTTCTGGATGAAAAGCCCTTAATGATGAGGTGTGCCACATATAAGGATTTCCTGACTGTTGTGGCAATGTGGTTAATAAAGGTGAGACCACTTTCCACTTGTGTCCCTAAGTCTCTTATCACACTTTTGGTGTTTAGTGTACTGCCACCTATGTAGTAATTCACAGGTACATGTTTTTTCCCAAAGGGGATAACTATACATTTCTTTCATGGCCCCGGGGATTCAATAATGGCTCCCAGTTTGCAGTCATCTGCGAACTTTGTTAGCCAGAGTCCCTTAGTGTTGGCCTGTACTTCAGAGAAGTAGATGCCAAACAAGAGCGGTCCCAGGACTGAACCCTGTGGTACTACACTTGTCACTTGTCTGGAGCTGGATAACATTTTTGTGTTACTAACGTTTAGGCCAGAATGACGGGATTTGTGTCAGTGTTGATTTTCTGCAGGATAGGAAGTCAGAAATAGGGGCAGATCTTTTTTAACATCATTCCTATGAAGTCATAAAGTTGCTGGAAAAACAGGTTTTGCCACTAACATTTCGTGTGCTTTTGTAACAGAACCATAGGGACACATTCATTCATTCATTAAGTTAGAAATATGCAAGTTAAGTCTTCATGTCAATCAGCAGTGTCTTAATACGATCACGTTCCTCCTTTTAAGTTTAGTCCATGGCTAACAACAGAGTCTAAGAGCTGCAAACTGGCTCTAAAATCATTTTTTACACCCTAATTATTTCTCTCATGTTTTAGGGTAGTTTCAGAGTTAATTAGATACACAATTGAGAGAATAAATAAATAAAAATATATAAAGAAAGGAAGGGAGGCAAGCAGCATGGTCATAACTGTCAGAATAGCATGTCTGCCAATCATGCATCATTTGCACAGCTTGTAACGTCCCTTTTTGCTGTCAGTCAAGCAGGACACACCTACACATGCGCAGCGTCACTGCTGATGATACTATGCTAAGCATTAAAAAATGGAACAGACCAGAGGAATATACATTTGACTAGACTGATAGAATGTACGAAAAAAAGCAGTCACTTAAATTTAGGCCTACAGAATAGTGCAGCTGGAACATAAACCTAACAGAGGAGGAAACAGTAGAAACCACAGTTGCCTAGGCAACTGATTAGGAAATGATCTAATGGGATATAGAGAACGAATGAGGTGCTATTATAGCACTTTATAGCAAACTGTTAATACTCTGCCAAAAACATCTTCTGCTGTCCTGGATGCCACACCCATATAGAGACATCACACTGATAATACTCTACCAAATGCATCCAGTGCTGTCCTGGAGACTGCAACCATATTGTGACATCATACTGGTAATACTCCACCAAAAACATCCTCTGCTGTCCTGGAGGCTACAGCCATATAGTGGCAACATACTAGTAATACTCTACCAAACACATCCTGTGCTGTCTTGGAGACTGGAGACTGCAACCATATAGCAACATCACACTCGTAATACTCTTTCTAAATACATCCTATGCTGTCCTGGAAACCACAGCCATGTCATGACATAATACTGATAAAACTCTTCCAAATACACCCTATGGTGTTGTGGAGGATGCACACATATAGTGACATCACAATTGTAATATTCTTCCAAATGGATCCTATCCTGTCCTGGAGACCATATCCATGTAATGACATAAACAACACAAAGCCATTTTATAGGGTGGCAAGAAAATGGAGGGGGGAAGCCATGCAAAGTTTATTTTAGAAGCTTTATGAACAGACAGTAAAAGAGCTTATACCTTCTCAAGTCTAAGCCTGCTGTGTTTGTGTGCCTATTTGTTTCACGTAAACATGCCATTTAATGTTTGCTGTTTTTGACAGATGGTCTGTGCTGTGGTGAAAAAGGGTCTTGACACAATCACCCAGTTAAACAAACAAACAAAATCAATCAATAAATAAATAAATAATCCATAGTAAGTGTTGAGGGAATCCAGATATAAACTTCTTTCTAGATAAGTAGCATTTTTCCAAAATATAGATGTGTGGGAATAATAAAAGTGATTTGGAAACATAAACTTGGAAACACAGAAGAAGATAGGAAGATGTATTATTATTATTAAAAAAATGAAGACAAGTAATTTGAAATAACTTTCCAGAAGAGATGGTAAGGCAAAATATGATTAATAACCAACCAAAGATGGGCATGCGGTCATCCCTATAAGGAACATTATATGTATTCGGATTGCTCTTCTAGATAACTTTCAGTTCTATCCTATCCATTATCAAAGTGGAAGAAATGTCAGAGTAGAAGGGCTGTGTGTTTCTTTGGAGATGACAAACATACTCTTGTTTAATAAATACAATATTTTGCAACTTGGATCTGAAATACTAGTACAACACTCACAGGAATTTGGAATGCAGTCAAAGAAATGCAGAGCTAGACTTAAAACTTCAAATCTTTGATATCAGAAGAAACATGCAAGGTTAAGGATTTTGAAGTTATTTAGCAAATCTTTACTCTGGAGATGGAGGGAATTTTGCTTCACTAAAGCATCAAGATAGTTAATGAAACAAAGTCAAGCATTGGGAATGATCACAAGATAAGATATTATTAATCAATCTATGTAAAAACATTAACGACAAGATAAACGTGTTTTATTTTTCCATTGTATTCTGCAGTATTGTTTACATATTACTAATACTTGTTTATTTCAGAGTTTATTTCAGTATTTCTTACACTTGCTTGCACTTTGCACCTTGTATGTATATGTATATGTATATGTATATTTACTTTTTTGTCTTGTTCTTAATGGTTGCATGTATGTCATTTATGTAATTCATACTTGGGGAGTCACTGAAACCAGAGTCAAGTTCCATGTCTGCGTGCGTATTTGGCCAATAAATGTGATTCTGATTGTTACTTTATTTTTCCATTGTTGACTAGGTTAGTCCCACTAACCTTGTAGCCTCTTTTTGGGGAGAACCTGAGGTGGTATTTATACTCCTATGGTGAATTAGGCCTGGGCATTATGGAACTTCCAGTACTCTTTTTGATAGGTTCCTTGAGCTCTTTTACATCCACCTGAGCTGCCTCCAACTCAGGTAAATGGAACCTCAGTTTAACTTCTCATTGGAGGGATATGACACTCAGGAATGAGTACTGTACTGCGGTGTCAGCAGTCAAATCACCCAGAATGGGAATAGAACTCACAGCCATTTGGTCTTCTAGCACTAATTGCAAGTTGTTGCACTACTAACTCGAACTATTTATGTATATTTTTTCTTATAGGTTCATAGGTGTATACTAGGCTAATGACTATTAAGGCCCTTAAAACCTAGCTATGCAACCCAAACATAAGATCAGAATCAAACCTATACATTATATCTGTAAGGTAAATCATTATACCAACCATCCTTGCTAACCCTTTAAGCTTGCAACAGGATTGCTGCCTTGCAGAATCACTCTGAATTTATGAAACGACAAAAGGAGCACCATAACTACAAACTTAAATGCTCATCTTTACAGACGCTGTCTGGGTTCATTTACCTGGTAATTTCACCTCATTCAGTTCATGCTTTTCTTAATTAAGTTGTTCAAGCTCTATCTAGCACATAAACAAGTCTATATATAATTATATATATTACATGTCTCTTGTATATTTGTTTCGCCATATGACCCAGGTTAGGGCTGATAAGGGCTTTGGACCACACCTCTAACCCAGGCGACAAACATAAACTAAATAAAAAAATAAGCAAAAAGTGACAAGTCAATAAAAAGGAAAAATAATTAATCCCAATAAAGAAAGCTGGAGTTAGATCTTGTGTCAGTGATGGAAGGAAAACAACTGAATGTTATGCCTATTAGAGAAATGTGATACAAGTCTACAGTGCAAATATGCATGGATGCACAGTCTTTAAAATGGGAGTGTGATAAAATGGCAGGTGTTATATTTGCATTAAAGAATGGAGAAGAGAAACAAAACGTATTGGTAAACAACAAGAGCAGGAGACACTGTAAATAACATTACAGGCTCAAATTACACAACTACACAAACATAGACACAAATAAAACCCCCCTCACACAGGGAAGTACTAACACTGTCAGAAGACCATAAAAACTGAATCATGTCTGGCACTGTGGAAGAAATTATATTGGTGATTATTACAATTACAATACAGTACACTGCATTAATATTCTAAAATCAGTAAGTATATCCCTGGTAAAAATGTATGCTGTTTTTGCACAACTTCAGCACATGCAAATTAACCTCTGCATTTAAGATAAAAAAGGGGAGGCCTGCATATCATGGTATAGTGACTTCTGACTGTAAAAAACAGACTGCTCACTGTGTGTTTGTGCATGTTAGGGTGTGTGTCATGGAAGGATGTGTAGAGTTTCCTGCGAGTGAATAAAACAACAAGCAGACAAACCAGAGTGAAATGGGTATCCATGACAACTAACAGGGAGTGGCTACTTCTAGCTGTATAATATCACCAATAGCTCTTCGGGTGACCAGATTCCTAACCTGCGGGTCTAAAGACAATTGTAAAGAAGACTTTCCAGAGAGATACGTGTGAAGCATGAAGGATGAAGGCATTCTGGGATATATCCCAAAACCTTAGATGTTCTAGCCCTGTAAATGATAAACTTTATGGTAAAGTGTCTGAGTTCTGATGGGTGAAAAAAGTACCTTCTGGGATTGAATGTTGTAAAACTTTGAAAAGCTGTTTCTTAATAGACATAGGTTCATAGGTTCATATGTAGGTACTAGGCTATTGGCCCTAGGGCCTATATAAGCCTAGCCAAAAAGGTACCCTGGCTTTCACCACCCAAGAAAATTATTTTCCTGTGCTCCTGTCGATCAGAGCCACAGAAGTGATCCCCAGGGTGAATTTCCTATTTCCCATCCAATCATCAAGATTCTTCTTGAAGAGTGCTAATGAGGAGCTTTGTTTGATATAGATAGGTAGCTTGTTTCAGAGTATGGGAAGTCTCTAGGAGAGGAATCTATCCCTCCAGCAATTTCTGTTTATTGTGGTGACAAGGTTTAGGTCCCTAGAGCGTGTAGCTCGGAGGGATTGGGATTTCTTTAAGGGGAGAATGTCCAACAGCTCTGGGTTTGACATAGCTTTGTATGTTAGGCAGAGATCGCCTCTGAGAAGGCAATATGCAACAGTGTAAAGCTGGAGTTTTTTGAGACAGTCTGCGTAGGGCATCTGTTTGAGGCCGGTAATCCTCTTTGTGAGGTATTTCTGCGACCTTTCTAGTAGTTGTAGATGTCTTGTGAGGTACATACCAAAAGGGGAGCTGTACTCTATAATGGGTCTAATGAGTGATGAGTAGAGGGGAACAATTACCTCTTTTTTCCTGGATGAGACACCTTTTGGGATGAGGTGTGCCACGTAGAAGGATTTCCTGACTACTGTGGCAATGTGATTATTAAAGGAGAGACTATTGTCCACCTGTGTCCCAAGGTCTCTTATCATACTTTCAGTGTTAAGTAGACTACCACCTATGTGGTAGTTCATGGGTACAGAGTTTTTATCAAAGGGGATGACAATGCACTTTTTGGCATTGAGCTTGAGGCCATGGCTTTGACACCAGGCATCTGTCTCATTGAGGCCCTTTTGTAGGATGTCCGCATTGTGAGAAGTTTTGATTATGGGTTCTAGTTTGCAGTCATCTGTGAACTTCATTAGCCAAAGACCTTCTGTGTTAGCCTGTACTTCAGAGAAGTAGGTACCAAACAGGAGAGGACCCAGGACTGAACCCTGTGGTACTCCACTTGTCACTGGTCTGAAGTCGGATTTGGAATCTGCTACTTTCACAGTGTGGGCTCTGTCAGTGAGCCAGTTGGCAACCCATCTTGTGACATAGGGATTTATACCTAGTTTAGTGAGTTTATCTATAATTCCAGAGTGAGGGATGGTGTTGAAAGCCTTGGTGAGTTCTAAATAGGCTGTGTGAACTACCTTACTCTTGTCTACAGCTTTGGTGACTGCTTCAAATAAGTCTATCAGGTTTAGGAGACATAATCTGCCTTTTCCAAACCCGAACTGGGTGGAGTCAAAAGTTTGGAGATTACAAATGTCTTTGTTTATAGGTTTCATGATGATATATTCCATGTCCTTGCAGACCAGGCTCATCAGGCTAATGGGGTGGTAGTTCCCAGGGTCCGTGGTGGCTCGTCCCTTTGTGGAGTGGGATAACCATCGCTGTGCACCATTCAGTGGGCACAAAGCCTGAGTTGAGGCTATGATTGATTATGGTACTCATGTGGAGGGCCAGTTTGTTCTGTAGTTTGTGTAGAACGCAACCTGGAATGTTGTCAGGTCCCATGGATGCTGTGTTTTTGGCTTTGGACAGTATGGTTTTTACCTGTGCAGCTGTAATTACAGGAACTTTGCATTCTTCCGGTATAGAGATGGGCCCTTTAGGGGGTGAGAAGTGGGTAAAGATAGCACTGAACTTATCTGCCAGGATGTTGGCAATATCAGTTGGTTCTGTATATTTAGTGCCATTGTGCTGTAACTCAGAGAAGATCTGAGTGTTGCCATTGAGATTCTTGACATAGCTATAGAATGCTTTGTGGCTGTTTTTAGAATCAGTGGCAATTTTTTTTTCATAACTAGCTTTGGAGGATTTTATGAGAGATCTCAGCTTCTTACTGAGGCTGATCAGGGAGTTCCTCCAATCATGGGATTTTACTCTTTTTTGCAACAGTTTCTTTCTTCTGTTGTAGAGTTTGTTTATGGCAGGGGATCACCAGATTGGCTTCCTTTTTTTGGAGGATAGCATCTTGGTTTTGTTAGGGATAGCATGATCCAAGCACTCATGTAAGTGCTTATATAGTGCATTTGTGTAGGATTCAACAGTCGTACCTCTATTGCCCGTCTGCACGGGTGTCATGAAGTTTGCCACTTCTGTCTTAAGAAGTGTGATGTTGGCTTTGGAGCAATTTTTTTATGGTGGCTTCCCTAATGGGGGTTGGGGGCGGAATGTGGATGTCTAGGGTGATTAGCTTGTGGTCGGATCTGACCAACGAGGAATTGACCTCTGGTGTGGTACACCGGTCGCCCATGTTGGTAGTGACCAGGTCTAGGATATTGCTGCCCCTGGTGGGGGTCTGGATAAGTTGATCCAAGGCATAATTAGCTGCACTTGGATAATCTCGGCTGCATTATGCTGAGCAACTAGCCTGGAGGTGTGGATATCTTTAATGAATATGGACACATCTCTGCCTTTCGTGTTTCGGTCCAGGTAAGGTGGCCAAAAGGTGTGGTATGAATTATAGCCTGGTAATGCAGGGGTGCTCTCTGGAGCCTTGAACCAGGTCTCTGTCACTGCACAGATGTCGATGTTCTCCATTTTAAGGAGTGCTCGAATGAATGCATTTTGAGGTTTAGACTTCTAGCATTGAGTAGCATCACTCTCAGATTTTGCTTGATTGTACCTGTTACAGCGGTGAATTTGTCATTTGAACCTTGCCAAAAAAAGACACTATATGGGGTGGCAAGAGCCTTAGCCAGTATCCGGAATCCCAAGAGCAACAGGTGCAGGCCATCTCTGACAAAGCATTGTGGTCTGTCGATCATGTCATCATAGGCAGACAGATACTGGATCCCCTTAGAATGACACCAGAAGCTTAGCCAATGTCCTTGTACTGCGGTATCATTCTGGGCGATGGCAGGATGCTACTCAGGGCTATGGACATACCTGCCTAGGCTACAAGATCAGAGATTTCCTCCATGTCTCTTTTCATGTAGTCCAGGGAGGTACATCTCAGGTCATTCACACCAGCATGGACAATGACAGAGTCATATTTGTACTTGTTGTGGAGTGAATCGAGTGTGTGCATTATGTGGCGGATCCTGGCACCTGACAGGCAGCTCACAGTAACTTTCTCCTTGTTTAGCCTGGTGAGTGGAACATCAGTGTGCCTGACTATAGAGTCACCTATGACTAGAGTGTTGGGTACATTGTTATGCCTTATGGGCTGTGGTTGAGTGGCGCACTGAGTTTGTGGGCTATGTGTCATTTGGGTTATGTTGGGGGGTGGAGGTTGCTTGCATTTCTGCTTTGGATGTCTCTGTTGCTTGAGCAGATTTGTATTGACAGCCTCTGCGTATGTAGGTGTGTGTTTTGTGTTTCTATGTGTGTGCTTGGGGGTGTAGGTTTTGAGGGACTATGTGATGAGTGTGGTGTGGTGCAAGTGTTTACCTTCGCCTTTTGACTGTCTAGTCTAGTCTTGGGTGAAGAGAGCTTTGCTTCCAGTTTGGCTATATAAGTGCATCTCTCACAGGTTGTAGTGTTGGGTGGTAGGAGGAGAGGGTTGTCTGTGTACATGAGGCAATTGCTGCATTGCCCCAAGATGTCCAGATTCATAGGTTCATAGGTTGGTACTAGGCTATCAGCCCTATACAAGCCTAAACATAAAATTTCCTGGCTATTTCTTCCCACACTATTTACTTCCCTGGACCCCTGTCTAGCAGGGTGACTGACGTGATCCCCTGGGTGAATTTCCTTTCTCCCATCCAATCGTCAAGGTTCCTTTTGAAGAGGGCCAAAGAGGCACTCTGCTTGACATGTATGGGCAGTCTATTCCAGAGTCTGGGGAGTCTCTGGGTCAGGAACCTATCCCTCCAGCATGTTTTGTTTATTGTGATGACAAGGTTTAGATCCCTGGAGCATGTGGCTCTGAGGGATTGGGATTACTTTAAGTGTAGCACGTCCTACAGCTCTGGGTTTGACATGGCCTTGTATGTTAAGCAGAGATTGCCTCTGAGTAGACGATATGTGACAGAGTATAGCTGGAGTTTTTTAAGGCGGTCAGCGTAGGGCATCTGCTTTAGGCCTGTGATTCTTTTAGTGAGGTATTTCTGCGGTCTTTCCAGTTGTTGCAGATGTCTTGAGAGGTACATACCAAATGGGGCATTGTATTCTATAATGGGTTTAATGAGGGATGAGTATAGTGGGACAATGACCTCCTTTTTTCTGGATGAAAAGTCCAGATTCATCAGGTAGACAGGAGAAAAGACTGGAGGCTGACCCTTAGACATGCCTGGATAGGTGCTTATTTATTAAGTACTAAAAACTGTTTTCCTCTAGACAAGTGAGGAAAGTTGAATGCTGGTTTATTACAATGCTGTGCACACAGACAATGAAGGCTATCAGCCTCACCAGCTGTAGATTGTCTACTAAAATGGGTATTGTTTATAACTGTGTTATAAGGGGCACATATGAACAGGTAAAAAAAATGGCATTTGAATTAGCAATTATTTGTTTGTTCTCCGGATAAAAATTAAGCCAAATGTTGGTTTGCATCCATTTCTGTTCCTCTTTAAACTGCATTTATGTTGTCCAAAATGAAATAATTTTACTTCCTTGTTGTTAAATAAATAAATCCTGAATCCCATGCCTCTTGAATGCTTAAAAGAGTAAACCATTGAGATAGTTCTCTGTGGAGTGGTACAGTAATGGCTGCAGCAGACATAAACACCGCTTGACTTTTATATACAAACTCTAATCGGTCTTCCTTAGGAGTTGCTAAAAAGCAAACACTCTGCCTGAGTTGTTTTTCCCCACCCCAGAAAGGAATGCAGCCATCTTAAGTGAGGTAGCCTCTTAATTATTGAGTGTTAAACTGACACGGAATACCAGTTCCTCTCAACATTTGCAATAAACTGGAAGAAATGAATAAAAATAAAAAAATAAAAACTTTTTCCCATACACCAATGCACTCTAAAAACATGTACACAAATGCAGGGATCTCGCCATACCCAATAGAACCAAGATGCTCTCCTCCAAAAAAGGAAACCAATCTGGTGGTCCCCTGCCATAAACAAACTCTACAACAGAAGGAGGAAACTGATACGGAATAAGGTGAATTCCCAAGACTGGAAAAACTCCCTTATCAGCCTCAACAAAAAGTTGAGATCCCTCATCAAATCCTCTAAAGCTAGCTATGAAAACAGAATTGCAGCAGATAGTAAAGACAACCATAAGGCTTTCTATAGTTGTGTAAAGAATCTCCATGGCAATACCCAGATTTGCTCTGAGCTACTGCACAATGGTACCTCCTATACCGAGCCAACAGACATTGACAATATACTGCCCAACAGATTCAGTGCCTACCTTACCCCCCCCCAAAAGACCAGTTACAATACCAGTAGATTGCAAGGCACCCAGTATTACAGCTGCACAGGTTAAAACAGCACTCTCCAAGGCCAAGAATACTGCTTCCATGGGACCTGACAATATCCCTGGCTGTGTTCTACATGAACTACAGAGTGAACTGGCACCACACCTGTGTACCATGTTCAATCACAGCCTCACCTCAGGCTTTGTCCCTACCAAATGGTGCACTGCTACAGTCATCCCTCTCCACAAAGGAGGGGTGACTACAGACCCCGGGAACTATCGCCCCATTAGCTTGATGAGTCTGACATGCGAAGCTATGGAATGCATCATCATGGACCTAATAAACAAGGATATAGAGAATCTCCAATCTCTGGATCCCACACAGTTTGGATTTGTGAAGGGTAAATCATGCCTGCTCAACTTGGTCGACTTCTTTGAGTCAGTCACCAGAGCTGTGGATGAAGGCAAGGTGGTTCATACAGCCTATCTTGATCTGGCCAAGGCATTTGATACCATTCCACATTCAGAAATCATAGAAAAACACACTAAGCTAGATATCAACCCCTATATCACTAGGTGGGTTCAAACTGGCTCACAGATAGAACTCACAGTGTGAAAGTAGTGGACTCCAAGTCAGACTGCCAACCAGTCACGAGTGGAGTACCACAGGGTTCAGTTCTGGGTCCTCTCCTGTTTGGTATCTACTTCTCTGAAGTCCAGGCCAACACAAAGGGTCTCTGGCTGACAAAGTTTACAGACGATTGCAAGTTGGGAGCTATTATTAATGCCCCAAGTGATGTTGACATCATACAGAAAGACCTCATTGAGACCAACGACTGGAGTCAGAACCATGGCCTTAAGTTCAATGCCAAAAAATGTGTCGAAATCCCCTTTGGGAAAAACCCAGTTCCCATGAATTACCACATCGATGTTAGTCCACTGAACACAGAAGGTGTTATAAGAGATCTGGGAACACAGGTTGACAGCAGCCTCTCTTTTGACCACCACATTGCCACTATGGTCAGAAAGTCCTTCTATGTGGCACATCTCATTACTAAGGGTTTTGCATCCAGGAAGAAAGAGGTCATTGTCTCCCTCTACTCTTCCCTCATTAGGGCAATCATCGAGTACAATGCCCCATTTGGCATGTATCTCACTAGACACCTGCAACAACTAGAGAGGCTGCAAACGTACCTCACAAAGAGGATCCTAGGCCGTAAACACTTGTCCTGTATGGACAGACTCAAAAAACTCCAACTATTCTCTGTCTCATTTAGTCTACTAAGAGGCGATCTCTGCTTGACATACAAAGCCATGTCTGACCCAGCTCTGTTAGAAATGCTACATCTAAAGAAATCCCAATCCCTCCACGCCATATGCTCCAGTGACCTCACCCTCATTACCACAATCAACAGAACGTGCTGGAGGGACAGTTTCATAACCCAGAGACTGCCCTTGCTATGGAATAGACTTCTCATACACGTTAAACAGAGCACTTCATTGGCCCTCTTCAAGAGAAACCTTGATAACTGGATGGGAAATAGAAAATTCACCCTGGGGATCATTCCAGTGGGTCTACTCAACAGAGGCATTCAGGGTAATCCTATGGGCTAGGTTTGTAATACCTCCAGGGCCATTAGCCTAGTACACACCTATGAACCTATGAACCTATATGAAGATTTGTTCTAACAAGCAAGAAGACAGACAGCAAACTGCAGGGTTGTTTCAAAAAGAAATTTTATGTTGGTAAAATTTATCTGTGAAGTTAGAAACATTTGAAAACTGAAACTTAAGCTGTTTTATTCTAGTCAACATGGAAAAGTATGGAAAATTAATCAAGATTTTTATTCAACAATAATGCAGTTCTTCAAGATCAAATGTTCAGGCACTGACAAACTTATAACATCTTATCCAAGGAATTACAGAGAGTGACCAACACCTGCTCAACCTCCAAGAAAGAAGAGCAGGCGCTGCCCACCCCAACATATGCAGAAATAACCAGAGACAATGAGGGACCTTTTAACGTATTAGTACTATTAACCTCAAACACTGACAGAATAAGAAAACATGAATTTATATATATATATATATATATATATATATATATATATATATATATATGTAATATTTTCTGAAGTAAACAAAGTCTATAATTCTAATTAGTGTAATTATTTATGAAGGGTAATTCACCACCTTTTCTCCAAAGTCATCAGTTTTTGGAGGTATTTAGAGGGGCAGAGTGAAAATTTGAGTTATAATCAGGAACATCTCTGAAAATCTGGAACAGTTGAGAGGTCTGTACACCAACATTAGATACCTACTATAATAAACCAAATGTTCACCTAACCAGGAATCATTGCCATAAAATCTCACATCAGTAAAAGATGTGATGCGAGTAAGGAAAGCGTTGGCAGCACGTATTTAAATCTGGGTAATAAAACATTACAGTCTATAATTCATCAGGCATTAGTAGAAAGAAGGTTTGAGATTTTGTAAGCTGCTTTTAGCTGATTCAGAAATACAGCTGAATTTACTTTTCTGTGTGCAGAAGGTATGAATTCTCAGTCTTTTTTCCCCCAGTATTGTGTTAAAAATTATTTGCTTTACTTTTGCACCATTTGATAGTCATCAGCATAAACTTTGTTTTCTCATTTTAGCATTCAGACCTTGAGTCACCACTTTATACTGCAATCAGAACTGTATACTGGCTACTAATTTGTTCCCTTATTCTATTGTATTAAAACTCTTCCGTCTTATTTCATTTTCTACTACATGTTATACATAAGTTCACTCTATATTGAATTTTGCAGAAACTGCCCAATTATAAATTCCTTTTGGATAATTGCATGCTGTTATGACAGATTTAATCTTACTGTATATCGATCTCTTTAATATTCCCTGCACACTTACTCCTGATACATGTAAATTCACTATCAAGTAATTGCAACAAAAGCTGATGTTTAATGAGTTCTTTCAAAAAAGTACCCGCTGTTTGCTGATGCACATAAATTCACTTTACATAATTACAATATTTGACTTATAACAAATTCTTGTAAATGTTTAGCTTTCTAATTATTGCTTTGAAAATGTTTGCAAACACAATAGCACGCATAATTGTATTGCATACCTAGTTGAAATCAATATTTTTTGTAGCAAAAGCCCACTCCTTTAGTAATTTCCTGTAGTACATGCTTCTGAAACTTTTTTGCTGTTCACATTCCCTTTTGTGGGGGACAGTTTTCCTTGATATTTACTTGCAAGATAACCGCAGTCTGCATTGTTAGTCAGCAAAATTTTTCCTCTCATCTCAAGCCTCAGGCTCAATGCCAAAAAGTGCATTGTCATCCCCTTTGGTAAAAACTCTGTACCCATGAGCTGCCACATAGGTGGTAGTCTACTTAACACCGAAAGTGTGATAAGAGACCTTGGGACACAGGTGGACAGTTGTCTCTCCTTTGATAATCACATTACCACAGTAGTCAGGAAATCCTTCTACGTGGCACACCTCATCACAAAAGGTTTCTAATCCAGGAAAAAAGAAGTGATTGTTCCCTTCTACTCGTCACTCATTAGACCCATTATAGAATACAGCACCCCTTTTGTTATGTACCTCACAAGACGTCTACAACAACTGGAAAGGCTGCAGAAATGCCTCACAAAGAGGATTACCAGCCTCAAACAGATGCCCTACGCAGACTGTCTCAAAAAACTCCAGCTTTACTCCATCGCATATTGCCTACTCAGAGGCGATCTCTGCCTAACATACAAAGCTATGTCAAACCCAAAGCTGTTGGACATGCTCCTCTTAAAGAAATCCCAATCCCTCCAAGCTACATGCTCTAGGGACCTAAACCTTGTCACTACAATAAACAGAACATGCTGGAGGGATAGATTCCTGTCCCAGAGACTTGCCATACTCTGGAACAAACTACCTGTCTATATCAACCAAAGCTCCTCATTGGTACTCTTCAAGAAAAATCTTGATGACTGGATGGGAAATAGGAAATTCACCCCGGGGATCACCTCTGTGGGTCTGCTCGACAGGAGCACAGGAAAATAATTTTCTTGGGTGGCGAAAGCCAGAGTGCCTTTTTGGCTAGGCTTAAATAGGCCCTATGCCCAATAGCCTAGTACCTACCTATGAACCTATCTGCTGAGTCATCTTCTTTCAGGTAGATAAGAACCTTGTTCCCATTTGTCTAACCATAGATTCTTATATAACATTAATAAATATAGAGCAACTGATATGGTTTGATGTGTCTTTATATGTCTCAGACTCTTACAAAAAAAGTACAATCATTCACTTCAACTGTATACAGATATTGCACATGTCAATATTCATTTCCAACAGTCATGATAAACCATTCTAACACAATTACATTACTAGATAAGCAGGTCATGAGATCAGAAATGGGTGGAGCATGCGGCACTCTTATTAGATTTTTTTTTATCAAATTTCTTTTTATTAAATATTTTCACAAAATATGCAGAAGAATATAAACAAGACATCTACATGTGGTACAGATTATGTTACAGAATGCATACCATAAGCAAGTAATAATAGATATTGCACACTTTACTAATTAACATTTAAATTAGGTAGATCTACAATTTTGTATTACTATGAGGATATGCTTATATTGTGATTAGTCCAACAACTTTTATCAGATAGCAGTTCTCGTGTACATTATTTTGCAATTGCGAGCAGTACTAAAGGTAAAACATCAACCCATAGAGTGATAACAATTTACTCTACTATACCGTATATACATATATACAAATATGTCACCCTAATTATTGTGGTTATGAATCTCACCTAAGTGATGTGTTTACTATCCTTTTATAATTAGCATTTAACTTACTGTTTATGATAGAATATCAATTAATGCTTTGCAGTACCTCTGATAGTAGGTTTGGTTCTTCTGACTTTTTGTATAAAGCTTCTTGGCCAATATATGTCTTATGTCAATGCATTTATATTCTTACCAGGTTAGTCTTGATCTGTCTATCCAGTTCTTCACTAAGCACTCTTAGATTTTTAGCAATCCATATGATACAGCAATATGTAAAAAGTAAGTAAATAAATCTGACAGTTTTGCAATTAGACATTGGGAGATTCAGTAAGTAAAATGGTTTCCATCCAGTTGTTCATAGCATAATTCCATCCTTTGTTTAGAATGTATTTGCACAGATCTGTATTGGTCATGTGTCATTTGTATTACATGGTGCTTCTGGTATCTGCATTGAGGTGGATATTTATGACTCAGAGAAAGAACAGAACAAAAAGCACATTTTAAATCGCAGTTTTCTTCTTCAGTAAGTATATGCAAGCTTGGAGTTAGTATATGTATTTCTGCCCAGATAAATATAGATATCAATATAGATAGAGACATAAACGTAGATGTATGTTAGAGAACTGTGGGGTTGCAGAGAGGTTTGACCCTTATAATGTTCTGTGCTTCTTTTAATTGCAAACAATACGACATTCATATACTGATGCGACTTTCCAGATTAGACACAAGTAGTCTAGTTTCATTGCACGATGGTGAACTCCAAGAAATCACTGTACAGCATGGCAATTATGATTTGTATTGCAGCCCTGAACTTTCCTTACTGTGTATTTGGAGTCTGCTATACATGCATATGTGTGGTGTTATCCAGACATAACTCTCAACCTCTTAACACAAGATTTTGGAGAAAGCCAAACATAATGTGGAGACAAAGGAGAAACATCAGATACTTATTTTAAATAGTGCTTTCTAAACTTAAAATGTTGTTAGAATAATTTGTTCTCCATTAGCCTGAAACTTCTACAGGGTGTAAAGTGTGAAAGTAAAATGCCTTTCATTATTAAGTAAGTTCAGTTCATACAGATTCAACAGAAAACTTGAGAATTTATGAGGGACATACCAAAATATGAGCCAAAGATGTGGGCATTGTGTGAAATTCTGGACAGTTGAGGTACTTTGGTTTCTCTTACCTTTCAACATTCCCAGTCTATTGAGTAGTATAGTCTGCCCTTATACAAACATATTGCAGTCATCCATGCCCTTGCAATCTGGTCTGTAATAAACATGTTTAACATATAGTTAACATCAAAAATAAAATGTCATTAGTCTGCCATATGTCTATTGTTCTTAAATCAAAATCCTAATGAAAGCTGCTGTAGCTGGTATAGATATATAGATAAAGATATATATGTATATAGGTAGAACAGACTTCACTATCCCCATTAAAAATCCTGATTTCATCCTCTTAGATATCAGGCATTTACAGGTAAGCTGAGGGGGGATACTTATCTAGTTTGTTTTGGGCCCATACTCTGCCTCCTTTTAGTGTGATATACCTGGCACAACTTCAAATGTAGGTGCCCAGGAGGGTCTTTTTCACCAGGTGTCCAAATAACATCAACTGACCCCACTCATCTTGAACAGTGAATCTAATTCAGGATCCGTTTAATCTTCCTAGTTCCTCTGCCTTGAGAAATGAGGCTTGCCACCAGGTGAAGGAACCTCATTCTGGATTTCAATCTGTGGTCTTATCTTTTCTTCATGAGTATAAGGAGATGAGACGCATAGCAAAGAGAGAGGTGGCGAAAGCTAAGGATAAGGCACATGGAGAGTTGTATGAGAGATGGACACTAAAGAGGGAGAAAAGAACCTGTACCGATTGCCTAGACAGAGAGACAGAGCTGGGAAAGATGTGCAGCAAGTAAGGGTGATAAAGGATAGTGAGGAAAAGGTACTCACAAGAGAGGAGAGTGTGTTGAGGAGATGGAAAGAGTATTTTGAAGGGCTGATGAATGACGAGAATGAGAGAGAGAAAGAAGGTTGGATGATGTGGGGATAGTGGATCAGGAAGTGAAACAGATTAGCAAGGAGGAAGTAAGGACAGCTATGAAGAGGATGAAGAATGGAAAGGCTGTTGGCCCAGATGACATACCAGTGGAAGCATTGAAGTGCTTAGGTGAAATGGCAGTGGAATTTTTAACCAGATTGTTTAATGAAATTTTGGAAAGTCAGAGGATGCCTGAGGAGTGGAGAAAAAGTGTTTTGGTACCTAGGTGATGTGCAGAGCTGCAGTAACTACAGAGGGATAGAATTGATCAGTCACAGCTTGAAGTTATGGGAAAGAGTAGTGGAAGCTAGGTTAAGAAGGGACATGATGATTAGTGATCAGCAGTATGGTTTCATGACAGGAAAGAGCACTACAGATGCAATATTTGCTCTGAGAGTGTTGTTGGAGAAGTACAGAGAAGGTCAGAAGGAGTTGCATTGTGTCTTTGTGGACTTAAAGAAAGCATATGACAGGGTGCCTAGAGAGGAGTTACGGTATTGTATGAGGAAGTTGGGAGTGACAGAGAAGTATGTAAGAGTGGTACAGGATATGTACGAGGGTAGTGTGACAGCGGTGAGGTCTGCAGTGAGAGTGACGGATACGTTTAAGGTGGAGGTGGGATTACATCAAGGATCAGCTCTGAGCCCTTTCTTATTTGCAGTAGTGATGGACAGGTTGACAGATGAGATCATACAGGAGGCCCCGTGGACTATGATGTTTGCAGATGACATTGTGATATGTAGTGAGAGTAGGGATCAGGTTGAGGAGACCCTGGAGAGGTGGAGATATGCTTTAGAGAGGACAGGAATGAAGGTGAGCAGGGCTAAAACAGATTATATGCATGTAAATGCGAGGGAGGGTAAAGAAATGGTGAGGATGCAGGGAGTAGAGGTGGTGAAGGTGGATGAGTTTAAGTACTTGGGATCAACAGTTCACAGTAATGGTGGGTGTGGAAGAGAGATGAAGAAGAGAGTACAGGCAGGATGGAGTGGGTGGAGAAGAGTGTCAGGAGTGATTTGTGACAGATGGGTACCAGTAAGAGAGAAAGGGAAGGTCTACAAGAGCATAGTGAGACCAGCTATGTTGTATGGGTTGGAGACGGTGGCATTGACAAAAAGGCAGGAGTCAGAGCTGGATGTGGCAGAGTTAAAGATGTTAAGATTTGCACTGGGTGTGACTAGGATGGACAGGATTAGGAATCACTATATTAGAGGGTCAGCTGAGGTTGGACAGTTTGGAGACAAAGCAAGAGGGGCGAGATTGCGTTGGTTTGGACATGTGCTGAGGAGGGATGCTGGGTATATTGGGAAAAGGATGCTAAGGATGGAGCTGCCAGGTAAGAGGAAAGGAGGAAGGCCTAAAGTAAGGTTTATGGATGTGGTGAGAGAGGACATGCAAGCAGATTGTGTGAAAGAGTATGATGCAGAGGACAGGAAGAAATGGAAACAGATGATCCGCTGTGGTGACCCCTAACAGGAACAGCCGAAAGAGGATGATGGTCTTATCTTTTCTTCACTTCCTAAAGGCTGTGAATGTAGGGAGGATGAGGGAATATGTTGAGCAGTAAACTAAGAGCTTTCACATCAGCAAAGAGTAGGACAAAGCCTATGGATTTTTCATCATTGAGCTAACCTACTTTTGACTGTCTCTCTGTCCCCACTGCCAACACAAATAAATAAGGCTCTGGGATACTTAAAATCCCAAGCTTTGGGTATCTGCTCTCTTTTCAGCTGCAGAGACTGTCAAAATAGATAAAGGCTGCCAGCCTCGCCAGATAGAATTTTGTAGATAATTTTGTCATTTGTAAATATTAATGTAAGCCACAGGCTTGATCTCTTGCAGGTTCATAGGTTCAAAGGTTCATACTACACTATCTACCCTAGGGCATTTATAAGCCTAGCCAGAGTGTGTTTGGCTTTCGCCACCCATTTAAAATTAATTTTGCTATGCCCTTTTTCGAGGTTAGTATACTGTGCCTCTGTCTAACAGTGACAAAGAAGTGATACCTGGGGTAAACCTATGATCTCCCATCCACTCATCAAGATTCCTCTTGAAGAGAGTCAATGAGGGACTCTGCCTAACCTGGACTGGGATTTTATTCCAGAGTGAAGGGAGCCTCTGGGTTATGAATCTGTCCCTCCAGCATGTCCTATTTATTTCAGTGCTGAGGTTCAAGTCTCTGCCAGTAGCTCGATGGGATTTGGATTTTCTGAGGTGCAGCATGTCCATTAATTCCGGGTTGGACATGGCTTTATACATCAGGCACAGATCGCCTCTGAGCAGGCGGTATGCCACTGAGTAGAGCTGGAGTTTCTTTAACCAGGCCGCATATGACATCTGTTTGAGCCCTTTGATCCTCTTGGTGAGGTTCTTTTGGGGTCTTTCCAGTTGCTGCAGGTGTCTGGTAAGGTACATCCCAAAAGGATTAAAAATTAATTAAATATTAATCTTAAATATGAAAAGACTGTAGTGGATGTGGAACTGCAAAAATGTAACAACAGTGCACTCTCCTGTAATAAAGCTAAGTCAAGCATTTTATGACTGTCTTTGATGTAAACATTCGGAGCCAATATATCTGGATGAAGGAATTCTGCCTATTGTTTTGAGGCCAGAGTTAATGGTTAGAATTTGCATGTATAATTTCTTTTATTGCTCTGGTTCCTGACCAGCTGCAAGATCAAAGGGGCTATTAAGCTCTGAGAGTCTGTTAGCCTGGGAACCAGCAAGAAATTATGTAATCTGAAATGAATCAGCGGTACTGTGTTATCAATTTAAGAACAGAAAGAATCAGAGCATTAGAGCATTTGTCTTGAGAACATCTAACTCAGCACTGCCTGTATCTAGATGTAAGTAGGATTTTAGAACTGTGTTTTCTCTTAGATATAGCTAGGAAATAGGAAGATTAGACTAGTTTTGTTTTTCTGTGATGTCAGAACTTTTCTAGGGTATTATTTTAAACATTTCTCTGTGATATCTGAACTCTTGACTGGCACTGTGTAATAAGAAGTATTGTCTTGTGTTTTTATTATAGATTATTAAATATTTAAACCTTTCAACTGTGGCTGTTTTATGTAGAGTTAATTTAAGTTCTAGAGTATATTGCATGTATATAGTGATACTGTACCACGTCACTCTAATAAGCCTTGACTGTTCAGTCACACTTACCATTTGGATAATAATATTGCACAGTAATAATTGGACACCCTTCCAGAAGGGCCTTTGAGTAACTGATATTAGTGGGTGATGGCAGCTGGTATTACCTTTTAGGCTGGACAGAAAAGGCACACAGCTGGAGAACGTGTGCCAGCCTTCCCCAGGAGTGTCTGTGTGGTTGTATACATTCTTATCACAAAGTGTTTGTGTGTGGCAGCTACTTGGGCAGGGACACGAAGCACTGGTTGGACAGAGAGGGTGCTGGAGGGTTTAGCTTGCCCACTAGGCTGAGATATGGACCATATAGCTGTGCCAGTGGGAACTCTTATTGGGGACCAGGAGAGAAAGGCAGAAACCAGCCAGAGACTGACTGTGATCTCTGTTAGCTCTTAAGGGAAATTGTACTTAACTGTGTGTATATTTATTATCCTTTCCCTTATATGGACACGTCTCACTGGTGTTAGTGATGAGGATTGTGGCTCCTTGATTGCTGGGCCAGTGCATGGGTGTCACATATTAATTGTTTGGCAGTGATGGGATATCCACACCACATATTAATTGGTTGGCAAATACTAATTGGCTTTTAGTGGTGTGGGTAGAGTAAATTCTTATAGCTTGCGTACAGTGATCACTGAAGGTGTTTTGTACTCTAAATCAGCCATGCAGTGAATACTCAGAGTTCAGATCACAATTGTTTTATTTCTTTTGTTAGCTTAGTCAGTCAGAAAGACCAGGCAGGGTGTCAGCAGAGGAGTATGGGAAGCTGACAAGGAGCCAGCTGGCTGAGATGTGCCAGGCTAGGGGACTGGTGCATGGAAACCTAAGGCAGACATGATTGCAGCTTTGCTCACAGCTGCATCAGAAAACAGCAACTAGGAGGACGATCAGACTGGCAGTGGAGACATACCACACTCCAACAATGGACAGTTCAACCTTTCTGCAGAGGACTTAAAAATCCATCAGGAGCTTAAGAGATGTGAGTTGGAGGCCAGACATTTGGAAACAGAAACAGCAGAGAGACTGAGGCATCTAGAGAGTGACTGCTACGCCTGGAAGATGAGAAAAAGGAGAGGTAGAAGCAACATGAGAAGGAGTTGCTGACTCTTCACCAGAGTCATGGAGGTAATGGGGAAGGGAGTAACTGCACGTAAAGTTTCATTTAGTAGAAAATTGGTCAAAAGTTGTTTGTCTGTTTGTTAAATTTAACTGTTGAGGCTGCCCACTAAAGTGTGCTAGCCTGTGTAACTGATTTATTACTGTTCCTGCTTTTCTGTGTGCTTTCTATCTCAAAAACAAAAAAACCCAAAAAAAATCCTTGTTTTCCCGCCTCTCCTCGACTAGTTTAGACCAGTATACAGGCTTTGCTGTATTCTGGGCAGTGGTGTAGTTCCTGTGTTGTCCATTGCCTTACTTGGATAGAAGGAAGTTTCTTTGCTCACCAGTGGGAGTGGGGAGCCTTGAGCAGCCTATCTGTCCCTGAAGGAGTGACCTCAGCACAAGAGCTTGTAGTAATTGGTTGTTTTGGACCATTTCTAGCTCTTTTGAAGTTCCCTGATTAAAATCCGTGTTTGCACGGCTTTGCGCGTTTGTGCGCATAGCGCAGCACTGGTTAAACAAGGTTAAACTTTTTATGGCTCCGCCAAGTCTGCTCTTCAAATTTTCCGTTAAGAAAGCTCTACTCTTATAATAATCAGTCTAATCGCTTTATTATAAGCCTAGCACTTGTTCTCAAAACCTCTCTTCTAAGTAAGCACTCGCTAACTAAAGCAAGCACTACATCCACCCACCTTACCTGTGAGTACCCATTTCCCTTAAAGGCACAGCACTCCCTTATAATATTCTAGCATGTCAAGTGGTAGATTACTAGCATCCTCTCTGGTTCAGCTGGTTAATCTGGGAATCTTGAGACAATGCTACAATTGTCTCATGTACACAGACAACCCTCTCCTCCCCCCAACAAACACAAATACATGTGAGAGATGCAACTATATAGCCAAACTGGAGGCTGAACTCTCTCAACTCAGGACTGGCAAGACCAGACAGGAGGAGAAGGTAACCACACACACACCAAACCCAGTCCCACATAGACCTACCCCAACTGCAAACCAAACACATAATAACACAAAAAAAAAACTAAAAATAAAACAAGTTGACAAGCGGCTCCTCTCCACACCAGATTTAATGACAGTAAATACAGGGTAAAAACCTCTAACTTTTAAGCGCTTTTCGTTTGAAACATCAAACTTCTTCAGAAAGTAATACAAATAAACAGACACCCATATTTAAATACAAAAGTGCGGGAAATTGGAACACTTAATTAAATTTTAAAGGCATAGCAATTCAAAAAATACAAAGAATATACACATCCTAAAAATTTATAACAGCACTAATTCAACATGCTGCATGTAAAGAATTTTTCTAAATATTATTTACTACATAAGAAATTAAGTATCAATCATATCAAAAGGTTTAATAAAAATATTATATACATAAAAATAAAAATATTAATATTAAAAAATATCTATATATGTGTTTACACCTAATAGATCTTATCTTTGCAGACTCCTAAGTTTCAATAAACAGGAAATCGAACAAGCCTCATTTAATCCAGGGTAGTTAAAGGCATTAAGCCTGATCTGCCACAAAAGTTCTAACTCTTCCAATTTAAATGAGGCAGGTCCACCCCTAATGTCTTGAACAAACTGGTCAATGATCAAGTATTCAAACTTATGTATAGGATAAGACTGGATATGCTTGGCTAAGGCATTAGTATCTTTATTGTGTGAAATGGCATACTGATGTTCAGATACCCTTTCTTTCAAACATCGTTCAGTTTTGCCCACATAAAATGCAGGACAAAGTGAACAGTGGGCCAGGTAGACAACAAATTTGCTGTTACAATTATATTTACCCTTCAATTTAAAAGTTCTACCACCAATGGAAAATTGATTAGTACATTGCATATATTTACAGAATTTACAACTTTCACATTTAAACATACCAGTTACCCTAATAAATGGCTTTTTGGTACCCTCAAGCAGATTTTTAATATTTCTTCCCTTCGTAAAAACAACCTTCGGTTTTGATCCAAAAAAGGAATATAAACTAGTATTACATCTAAATAAATTCCAATTCTTGTCAATAACACTGATAATAGATTTAGTTAATAAATTAAAAGATGTAATAAAAGTGAATTGAAAGTTTTGCTCTTTACTCATGCCCGACACTACCTCTGTATCTATAATCTCTTGGGACTCTGAAGTGTCCACCTCAGGAGGGAATTTCTTAACGGTTAAAATCGGTCTAAGTTGGTCAGTGCACCGTTTGTATTCCACTTCTTTGATTAACTCATCAATCAAACATTCAGGATAATCCCGGTGCATAAACATTTCTTTCAATAAGTTACATTCGTTAGTGAAATCAAACTGCAAAGAACAAATACGTGCAGCCCTCACCAACTGCCCCTTAACCACCGATCTTTTCGGGTGGAAGGGGTGGCAACTTGAAAAATGTAAAAAAGAATTGGAGTAAGTTGCCTTGCGATGTATCTGAGAAATAAAGCATCCTAACTCCAAATTCTTAGTAAGTAAAATGTCAAGATAGGCAATATTGTCCACATGAAAAGTGTGCGTGAATCTCAAAAAAGTGGTGGAAGAATTAAACCAACCAACCAAATTTGATGCCATTAAATCATTACCTCTCAAAAGGATGAACACATCGTCCAAAAACCGAGTATAATAGATAATATCTTCAAGATAAATATTAGCCTTTGAGTCAAAAACATACTTTGACTCCCACTGGGCCATTACCAGGTTGGCAACACTAGCTCCACAAGGAGAGCCCATTGCCAACCCGGTTTTCTGAAGATAGAATTTATTGTCGAACATAAAATAGTTGTTCATCAACACAATTTCTAACAATTCCATAATAAGGGAAGTTACTAGGCTATGGGCCCTAGGGCCTATATAAGCCTAGCCAAATGGTACCCTGGCTTATGCCAATCCAAGAAAATAATTTTCCTGTGCCCCTGTCAAGCAGAGCCACAGAAGTGATCCCTGGGGTGAAATTCCTATCTCCCATTCAATCATCAAGATTTTTCTTGAAGAGTGCTAATGAGGAGCTTTGTTTGATATAGATAGGTAGTTTATTCCAGAGTGTGGGAAGTCTCTGAGACAGGAATATATCCCTCCAGCATGTTCTGTTTATTGTGGTGACAAGGTTTAGGTCCCTAGAGCGTGTAGCTCGAAGGGATTGGGATTTCTTTATGTGGAGCATGTCCAACAGCTCTGGGTTTGACATAGCACTGTATGTTAGACAGAGATCACCTCTGAGTAGGTGATATGCGACAGAGTAAAGCTGGAGTTTTTTGAGACAATCTGCATAGGGCATCTGTTTGAGGCCGGTAATCCACTTTGTGAGGTATTTCTGTGGCCTTTCCAGTTGTTGTAGATGCCTTGTGAGGTACATACCAAAAGGGGCATTGTACTCTATAATGGGTCTAATGAGTGATGAGTAGAGGGGAAGAATGACCTCTTTTTTCCTGGATGAGAAACCTTTCGTGATGAGGTGTGCCACATAGAAGGATTTCCTGACTACTGTGGCAATGTGATTATCAAAGGAGAGACTACTGTCCACCTGTGTCCCAAGGTCTCTTATCACACTTTCAGTGTTAAGTATACTACCACCTATGTTGTAGTTCATGGGTACAGAGTTTTTACTAAAAGGCATGACAATGCACTTTTTGTCATTGAGCTTGATGCCATGGCTTTGACACCAGGCATCTGTCCCAGTGAGGCCCTTTTGTAGGATGTCCACATTGTTAGGAGATTTGATTATGGCTCCTAGTTTGCAGTCATCTGTGAAATTTGTTAGCCAAAGACCTTCTGTGTTGGCCTGTACTTCAGAGAAGTAGATACCAAACAGGAGAGGACCTAGGACTGAACCCTGTGATACTCCACTTGTCTGAAGTTGGATTTAGAGTCTGCTACTTTCACTGTGTGAGTTCGGTCAGTGAGCCAGTTGGCAACCCATCTTGTGACATAGGGATTTATACCTAGTTTAGTGAGTTTGTCTATAATTTCAGAGTGGGGGATGGTGTTGAAAGCCTTGGCAAGATCTAGATAGGCTGTGCGAACCACCTTACCCTTGTCTACAGCTTTGGTGACCACTTCAAAGAAGGCTATCAGGTTTAGGAGACATGATCTGCCTTTTACAAACTCAAACTGGGAAGGGTCCAGAGTATGGAGATTACCAATGTCATTGTTTATAAGTTCCATGATGATACGCTCCATAGCTTTGCAGACCAGGCTCGTCAGGCTAATGGGGCAGTAGTTCCCGGGGTCCATGGTGGCTCCCGCTTTGTGGAGTGGGATAACCATTGCTATGCACCATTCAGTGAGCACAAAGCCTGAGGTGAGGCTATGATTGAACATGGTACTCAGGTGGGGTGCCAATTCGTTCTGTAGTTCATGTAGAATGCAGCCTGGGATGTTCTCAGGATGCTGTGTTCTTGGCTTTAGATAGTGTGTTTTTTACTTGTGCAGCCGTGATTGCAGGTACTTTGCATTCTTCTGGTATAGAGGTGGGCCCTTTAGGGGATGAGAAAGGAGTAAAGTTAGCACTGAACCTATCTGCCAGGATGTTGGCAACATCAGTTAGTTCTGTATATTTAGAGCCATTGTGCTGTAACTCAGAGCAGGTCTGAGTGTTGCCATTGAGATTCTTGACATAGCCATAGAATGCTTTGTGGTTGTCTTTAGAATCAGTGGCGATTTTGTTTTAGTAACTAGCTTTGGAGGATTTTATGAGGGATCTCAGCTTCTTATTGAGGCTGACCATGGAGTTCCTCTAATCATGGGATTTTACTCTTTTTTGCAACAGTTTCTTTCTTCTGTTGTAGAGTTTGTTTATAGCAGGGGACCACCAGATTGGCTTCCTTTTTTTGGAGGATAGCATATTGGTTCTGTTAGGGATTGCATGATCCATGCACTCGTGTAAGTGCTTATAAAGTGTAAATGTATAGGATTCAGCAGTCGTAACTCTATTGTCCGTCAGCATGGGTGTCATGAAGTTTGCCACTTCTGTCTTAAGAAGCGTGAAGTTGGCTTTGGAGAAATTTTTTACAGTGGTTTCCCTAATGGGAGGTGGGGCTGGGATGTGGATGTCTAGGGTGATTTGCTTGTGGTCGGATCTGACCAATGAGGAATTGACCTCTGGTGTGGAACACCGGTTGCCCATGTTGGTAATGACCAGGTCTAAGATATTGCTGCCCCTGGTGGGGGTGTGGATAAGTTGATCCAAGGCATTGGAATTTAAGAATTCCAGAAAATGTTGAGCACAAGAGTTGGTACATGAGTAGTTTTCCCAGTTAATGGTGGGGTAGTTGAAATCGCCCATTATTAGGGTATTAGGTTGTACCCTAATATTTTCCAGTGTATCAAGAAATGAGGAGTGGGAATCCTGGGGCATGGTGGGGGATCTGTAGCAAGCTACAATTTGCATTGCGGTCTTGCCCAGAGTTAGTTGCACTTGGATAATCTCAGATGCGTTATGCTGAACAACTAGCCTGGAGGTGTGGATATCCTTAATGAATATGGACACGACTCCATCTTTAGTGCTTTGGTCCAAGTTAGGTGGCCGAAAGGTGTGGTATGAATTATAGCCTGGTAATGCAGGGGTGCTCTCTGGAGCCTTGAACCAGGTCTCTGTCACTGTACAGATGTCGATGTTCTCCATTTTAAGGAGTGCCTCGAGTGAGTGCATTTTGAGGTTTAGACTTCTAGCATTGAGTAACATTACCCTCAGATTTTGTTTGCTTGTACCTGTTACGGTGGTGAATTTGTCATTTGAATCTTGCCTAAAAAAGGCACTATAGGGGTGGCAAGAGCCTTAGACAATATTCAGAATCCCAAGGGCGACAGGTGCAGGCCATCTCTGGCAAAGCATCGTGGTTTGTCAGTCATGTCATCCCAGGCAGATAGATACTGGATCCCCTTAGAATGACACGAGAAGCTTTGCCAATTGTTGAAGTCAATCATTTTGTCCTTGTACTATGGTATCATTCTGGGTGATGGCAGGATGCTACTCAGGGCTAGGGTCATACCTGCCTGGGCTACGAGATCAGAAAGCTCCTCCATGTCTCTTTTCATGTAATGCAGGGAGGTACGTCTCAGGTCATTCACACCAAAATGGACAATGACAGAGTCATATTTGTACTTGCTGTGGAGTGACCTGAGTGCATGCATTATGTGGCGGATCCTGGCACCTGACCGGCAGCTGACAGTGACTTTCTCCTTGTTTAGCCTGGTGAGTGGAACATCATTGTGCCTGACTATAGAGTCACCTATGACTAGTGTGTTAGGTACGCTGTTATGCCTTATGGGCTGTGGTTGAGTGGCACACTGAGTTTGTGGGCTATGTGTAATTTGGGTTGTGTTGTGGGGGTGGAGGTTGCTTGCATTTCTGCTTTGAAGGTCCCTGTTGCTTGGGTAGATTTTTTTTGAGACCCTCCACAAATTTAGGTGTGTGTTTTGTGTTTCTATGTGTGCGTTTTGGTGGTGTAGGTTTTGAGGGACTATGAGATGAGTGTGGTGTGGTGCAAGTATTTACCTTCTCCTCTTGACTGTCTTGTCCAGTCTTGGGTGAAGAGAGCTTTGCTTCCAGTTTGGTTATATAAGTGAATCTCTCACAGGTTGTAGTGTTGGGTGGTAGGAGGAGAGGGTTGTCTATGTGCATGAGGCAATTGCTGCATTGCCCCAAGATGCCCAGATTCATCAGGTAGACAGGAGAAAACACCAGGAGCTGACCCTTAGACATGCCTGGATAGGTGGTTATTTATTAAGTACTAAAAACTGTTTTCCTCTAGACAAGCAAGGAAAGTTAAGTGATGTAGTAATTTGTAGCTTACTTAGTGCTTACAATGAGTTCTGAACAAGTGCTGAGCTCAAAGAAACAAATTTGAGTGCTGAAACTAGAAAACTGGCTAGTTCTAAGAAATAAAATTAAGCTAGAAGGCTTCCCTCCAACACAGAAAGGCTTGGGGGCTCAGAAGCTTACAAACATTCCTGGATACAGCAAATCTGTATCTGGACTAGACAACATATAGGAAAGGCAGGAAACAAGCTTAGAATTTTTTTTTTTTTTTTTTTTGTAAAGTGGAAAGGGGAAAGGGGAAAGGGGGAGCAGAAGCTAACTGGGTTGGCCTTCTCAAATGTTTTCCCTGGAACAGGTAGAATGAGGTAATGACACTAGACTGGGAGGAGTGTCCCAGATCAAATTTACAGCAGGGATGGGCAACTGCAAAGCCACCAAGTATCAGAACAAACAAACCCAACCATAGTGTGGTTATAGAGAGGGGAGGTTGTTTCATAATCTGGATATGATGCAGGAGAATAGTGCTTCTCCTGCTGAGTTCTTGGGTTTTGGCCACTAGCAGTAGATATTTACTGCTGGAGCATAGTGGTCTAGTGGAGCAGTAGGGCTGTAGAAGGTTTTGAAGGGATGGAGCTTTAAGAGGATAGATTACTTACTTGTGGGTGAAAGAGAGTTGATTCAGTTGAAGAAGTTGAGGGAGTTCAAGCCAGTGAAGTTCTCTAAGTGAGATACAGTGGTGGCTGTGATAAGATGCACCAGTGGCAAACTTAGCAATTTTATTGTAGCCAGCCTTGAGCTTGTTTAGGTCTGTTTGTCTAAGGTAGGTAAGTATAGGAGAGGCATAGAGTAAAGTAGAGATTAGGTGGGAATTGGCAGAAGAAATTCTGGCTGTCATGGTGAGGAATTGTTTGTTTCTGTACAATGCACCTAGTTTTTTGTGAACCTTTTTTATGGTAAGAGAAATGTGAGTGTCAAATCTGAGATTGTTATCAATCTCAACACTGAGCAGTTTGGTATGTTCTGTTGTGGAGATGACAGCATTGTCTTTAGCTAGAATATTAAAGTGGGGGATAATTGGATTAGATTTAGTGTGTTGGAAGATAAGGAGTTTAGTCCTGCTCGGGCTGAGTAATAACTGGGCATTAGATAGCCAGTTTTCTACAGATAAAAAGGCTTCCTGTGTGATCTTGTGTAATTCAGGTATAGTTGGGGCTGAGCAGATGAGGGTGGAGTCATCTGCACACGGTATAAGAGAAGCATGCTTGGTGGCTGTGAACAGATCATTGGTGAAGAGTGAGAATAGTAGGGGACCACGGATGGAGCCTTGGGGAACACCGAGTGCTACAGGAAGTCGAGGAGAGAGGTCATTATGCCAGACTAGTGATTGTTGGCAGCAAGTTAGATAGCCGTGAAACCAATCATTAGCTGATTGGGAATATGATAAATTAGTGAGAAGAGAGATTAGTAGTTTATGTGAGACCATGTCAAAAGCCTTGGATAGATCCAGAAATATAGCAGAGGAGAACAGGCCTTTATTTGTATGATGAAGGATGGCGTTAGTGAAAGAGAGCAAGGCAGTAATAGTGCTATGGTATGGCCTGAAGCCATGCTGGGTGCTGGAGAGGCGATTATTAGCTAAAATGTAGTCTAAGACTTTAGAATGGATGCATTTCTCAAGTATCTTGGAAGGGAAGAAAAGATGGCTATGGGGCTATAATTGAAACGTTCAGTGGAGGAGCCACCTTTATGGAGGGAAATAATGTGGGATATTTTCCACAGTGTGGGAACATAGCTTTCTGGTAAGGACTGATTAATTAAGATACAGACTGGATAAGCTAGGGCTTCTGCTGCTAATTTTAGGTATTCAGAGGGGAGATTGTCAGCTGCAAGTTTTGGAGGCTTAAGTTTCAATCGAAGTTTTTTATATAGGAGGGGTAGGTACTGATGAAAAAGAAAAGACTGTGGGCAGAGTATTTGGTTTTGATGTAGGGAGGCTTGTGTTGTTTAGTCAAAGACAGAATGGTTTCAGTAAAGTGTTTATTGAATGAGTCAGCAATACTGCTGGAGGAAGGGGGAGTGGGTAAGTGGGGAAGTGTCTACTTTACCTGGGTGGAGAATAGAGTTTATTGTGGACCAGAACTACTTAGGGTTGTGATGGGAGGAGTTTAGGGAAGACTGATAATATTGGGTTTTATCTTCTTTTATTTGGTTTTTGACCTTGTTGCACAACTCTAGGAATGACTGTCTAGAGGAGGGGGGTTTGTTAAGCCCCAGTTCTCCCAGGCCTTATCTCTGATTTTCATTAGTGCCCTGGTGCCTTTTTGTAGTCAAGGGGAGTACTGTGTTTTGACTCTGGCATTTCTTATGGGGGCATGTGTGTTTAGGATGTTTAGGAAGATGCTATTGAAGAGGTGGATGCCGTCATCCAGATTGAGGTACATTAGTGGTGCCCAATCAAGCTTTTGAAGGGATGAGATAAAGGAGAGAGGGTTAAAGTTTACTCTATTTCGGATTTGCTATAGATGATGGGTTTAGCACAATATAAGTGGTGTCTCAGAAGGAATGTTGGAGTGTGGTCACTGAGGCTGTCTGGTAGACAGCCAGCTAAGTATGAGTGAGGGTCTTCATTGATTAATATCCAGTCGAGAATGTTTGTTAGAGTTTTTATTTATCAGGGTAGGTGACTGTATTAGTTGGGGGAAACCATGAATGTTTAGTTTGTGGACTGGATGATTGTTGCTACAAGATAGCCAGTTGATATTAAAAATGCATAGGATTATGGTTTCCTGGTGTAGGGAATTGTTAGTCTAGTACAGGAGGTTTTGTAAGGGTGGGGTATGTTGGCCAGGTGGGAAGTAGCATCCTATGATGTTGATTATTTTATTTGGGTTTAGTCTGAGGATGGCATATAGGATTTTTTCATTTCCAATATGGGGGACAGATGTGCTAAGGATGTGGATGGTGAGGTGGTATTTAAACATTAGAGCCACACCACCCTCTTTCTTAGATAGTCTATTCACTCGAAGAATGTTATAACCTGTTGGGAGTATTACCTGACTTTTGATGTGAGGTTTGAGCCAGGTTTTGGTCAGGATAAGAATATCAGGAGAGTATAAAGCTATGTTGGCATTTAAGTCATGGGTTTTATTAGTTATACTTCAGATATTTAGGCACATGAAGAGGAGGTCAGATGGCTTTCTGTTGGATGTTAGTTGCATGAAGGAGCAGCTATTAGGCAGATTTTTAGGTGAGGAGTTGGTAATGGTAGAACCAAGTTTAGGGTGGATATCACCACTAAGGGCTAATTTAGATAGGGCAGTAAAGATAAGTTTTATAAATCTAGTAATTAACCTGTCATATTTTAGGGATATTTTTGTTTGAATGTAACAGGTGCGGGCTTTCAGGAATCAATGGTTAACAAACTTGGTTTCATTCCTGGGCAGATAAGTTCCCTTCTGGGGGTGGGGGGGGCTTTCACTTTGGTTTTGGTGAAAGAAAACTTACTTAAACTTACTTTTTCTGTAAAAAAAAAAAAAAAAAAAAATATATATATATATATATATATATATATATATATCAGCTATGTATATATTTTAGCTTGGAAAAGTGTTTTTTTTAACTGACTGTCATGTGACTTGCTCACATATAAATGGGGGGTTCTTTACTTATTTATTTTTTATTTTACATTTGTTGACTGGGTTTCTCCAACTGAGCTAAGTAGCCCTTTTTCAGCAGAGGCCCTGGGAGAAAGGCTCCACATGTTCTACCGATTGTCATTAATAAAAATATAAAAATAAGTAGAAAATAAACACTTGGTTTACAGAAAATATTCAAAGCAACATATACATGAAAACCAAGGATTAAGTGCAGTAAACTAATCATTATGTCCATAAGATTTAGATATCTACATCATCCAGGACTAACAATAGGTTTGTCACCAGATGTAAGATCTTACATTACGCAGATACGACTGTGTATAATGTGCCTAGGACAGAGAAGTCAATGTAAGACAAGGTCTAGAGAGTTAAAGAACGTTACATAAGTTGGGAGCAGATAGAGGCGTGCAGTTAGGGCTGATAAGCTGTTTAAAGGAGGTGGGTACAGAGCCAGGTCCATTGGTTTAACAGGTATTCTTTAGTGGCAAACTTGAATTGACTAAGTTGCTTGAGTGACCTGATCTCTAGTGGGAGTTTGTTCCAGGCCTTGGACGGATTATAGCTATAGAGGGGTCTATATCATATGAGAGAATCGCACAAACTGCGAACCCTCATAATATCTAACGTACTGGACCTCGAAGTGCTTTTCTGAGATCACGGTAGAGTAAGTAATGGAATATTTGCCCTTTCTTCACTGTAGTGCGATCTTGGAGTTGGAATATATATTTAGTGAGGGGCGTGGGGGTGCAGCCCCCCACAATAGGGAGATCGAGGTCCAGTATGTTCGATATTATGAGCGTTCGCAATTTGTGCGATACGCTCATATGATATAGACCCCTATAGAGAATACATCCTTTCTTAGTTTTAGGTTTGTGGATTTGTAGCAGATCTAGGTTAGAGCACCGGAGGTATCTAGTAGGTGAATAGTGGGAGATGACAGATGATATGGTAGGACAGTAAGAAGGCTGATAAAGGACAGAGTGGATGTTCTGGAGTTGAGGGAGAAGAAAGGTCTAAAATTAGTGATGTCTGAGGAGTTACCTCCTTTATGTATTGGTAGAGTGAAGAATTGTTTCCATATGGAAGGGATTTTGGATTCTGAATTGGAGCAGTTGATTAATATAGATAGGTAGGGATTTGATGTAGCTAGTGGGTACAGGTTTGAGGGAAAAATAATTTGATGAGAGTATAGTGGGATTTGATAAAGAACAGTCTGAAATATTATTAAAGGTATATGAGTTGGCACTGGGGTTAAATAGTTTGGATATAGAGTCAATGAAATATGTGTTGAAGGTGGAGACAGTATCTTTGGAGTCTTATCAGGACAAGGATTGGGGGAGCAGGTACCACCAGGATGTAGTACATGGTTTAATGAGTTCCACAATTTTGGGGAGTTAGATTTCAAGGCTGAAGGTGGATTATAGTAGAAGTCTCTTTTATCTTTATTAATATACTTTTTGGTCTGATTTCTAAGTTATTTGTATTTTAGCAAGTCTGCAGGAAGCTTTATTTTGGTCCATGTTTTACATGCTCTGTCTCTATTTTCCATTAGGATGTGGGTGGAATTAGATAGCCATTGAGATATATTAGATTTGATATGGACTGTGTGAAGTGGGGCAAATGTGTCAAGAATACTGAGAAAGGTGGAGGTGTAAGACAGGACAGCATCACCAAGGGGGAGCTGGGTAAGGAAATTCCAGTTAACTTTAGAGAGAAGAGATTTAAAAGTATTGGTGTGGAAGTTAGTAAGCTTGTGGCATGTGATAAATCTATGTTGTTTAGTAATGCGAGGGATATGTCTAAGTACTTTTGTTGGGCAGTGATCACTTAGTGTGTTGGGAAGGGTTTCAGGGTTGTGATATTTAGAGGGATGAGACACTAGAATCCAGTCGATAAGGGTGCTGTGTGTATGAGAGTTGTTGCTATGGGTGGCATCAGTGATAAGTTGAGTAAAGCCGTACAACTTGATGTGTAAGGAGGAATTTGGGGTACAGAGAGTTAACCAATTAATATTGACATCACCAAGAATAATGGTTTCATTAGGAATATGTTGAGAAAAGTATGACTGAATGTTTTCCAGCAGGGATAAGTTATCTCCTGGGGGATTGTAGATCGCTACTATTGTGACAGTGGTATGGGTGTTACAAGGTTGGCTGTCAGGATTTCAGCAGGGGAAAAGGACAGGATAGTTTTATTAGGAGTTGTCAGAGTAAGGTGGTTAGAGTAAATAATGACAACTCCACCACTCTTTTTTTTTGGCGGTCAAGGCACACTATACTACAGCAAAGAAGGAGAAAGTCTTTGTCATGGTGTTTGGGTTTTAGCCAAGTTTCTGTTAGGGTGATGACATCAGGGGTGTGGTTTGAGATCCAAGCATGAAGCTCACTAACCTTGTTTAATATACTTCTAGTGTTTATTGAGTTAAAGGAGATTTGTTTGTTTGGGGGGGGGCATAGGTGTATAGGTTAGTGGGACTATATTTATAGGTGGAGTTGTTTTGAGTGTGGCCAGGATTGGGATGAATATCTCCTGCAAGTAGAAGAACATTAGGGTAGCAGTGGCAGTCAACTTTTCGCTGATGATATTTTAATTACCTTAAAGAATAATAATAACTCTTTAAAAGTATTATGGGACTCAACTCAAAACTTTCAAAAATGTTCAGGTCTTAAATTTAATGAGAACAAAACAAACGTATTGCTTTTAAATACTAATAAAAAAGATCTAAATAAAAATAAAATAAATATATCCCCACTGACAATACATTCGAATACTTGGGAATTATAATAACTAACAATCTAGATACTACAATCAAAACAAATTATAAAGAGATCTTAAATAATATTAAAAATATAATACAACGATGGAATAAATTCTTCTTTTCAGTGGAAGAAAGGTTCTATATAATTAAAACGATCATATTTCCAAAAATTCTTTATGTTATACAAGCTTGTTTTTTGCCACCAGCAAAATCGTTCTTAAAACAATTAAATGATTTAATAATAAGATTCCTATGGTATCCAAAATAACCAAGGATAGCTATGAAATATCATCTAGATGAATGGGATATGGGTGGCATAGGTTTACCAGACTGAGAAGTATATTTACATTCATCTGTTATTAAAACAACATCATTATGGCTAAATACAATACAAAATATACATCAAAATGGAAGCTAGTTCATGAGAAAAATCTGGCTAAAATTGGGATTTATATTAATAAATAAATATACTGATTTCATATCAATTTTCTATGGCTGATGAAGGAATATATGATACTGCATAAACATAAAAATATAACTTCCAAATACATTAATAATACATTAAAAATGTTCAAACATCTTATTGATAGCAATCTTGATATTAAAGCATGGCCATTTCTACTATATCCAGTAGCGTACACACATGACAATATAATAACATTTGATATAGAAGTAGTCAAAATGCTTAAAGAAAAGGGATTAATATATTGGCATCAATTGATAAACTCTGGAAAACTTCTGACAATAGACCAAATTAAAAGGAGATTAAATATGGAAAATAGTTCATGGCTACATATACAAGAATTAAGACAATATATATTAAGCAAACAAGAAACAATGCAACCATCAATAAGACAGAATGTTCCTGATTTTATAGAACATATAATGTTACTAACAAATCAACCCATTAATTGAAAGAGATACTTATCTATTTATAAAACAAATAAAAAATATAAAAACCTATAATAATGACAAAATACGGGACTATTATTGATCAGTTAATGGGCAAATACCAAACGATAGAAATAGAAAAATTAATTCTTCTCTCTCCAAAGCAGACATCACTTTCATTACATTGGAAACTCTTTGCATGGCAGTTCATACACAGATCTTACATAACGTCTTATAAAATGGAACGTATGTTTAAGAAAAATATTGTCTGTTGGAGATGTGATTTAACAATAAAAGCAGACTGGCAACGTGTTCTACGAATGCCATTTGATTAAACCATACTGGGATAAAATAAATTATTTTCTGCAAATGGTATTCACCGACAAATTCCAGATTTCTAAATCTCTTATTTTGTTTAATGTACCTGTACCTGACTGTGTACCAAGAACAAAATATGTAATCTTGTGGACTCTCCTAGCCATTGCAAGGAGAAACATTACATTGAACTGGAAATCCAACGCTTCTCCAACTTTTCAGCAATACAGGAATATGGTGTCAGCAGTATCACAATTGGAAATGAACACTATTAAGGGAAGAACTGAAAGAATTACGTCATTATATATAGAATGGCAAAAATTAACTGAAATATTGGAGAGTAATGACTGTAGAAAATTATGATCAGGTAACAATTGTATAGAAAGTCGATTATATGTCAGCAATAGACACCCTTGTAAATACTTAAGTTTGGTTTTAACGTTGGTATCTGTTTACTGCTTTTAGCTAACATGTTTAAATAATTTGTAAATACTTCACTGACATAAATAACCTGTATACATGTTTTTCTTATTTTTTGGTACTGAATAAAAATATAAAAAAAAAAGAAATTATAATGATTTATTACAACTTGAATTAACTGAACCTACACCTATTCCTGCTGTTCTTTCTGTTTTTGAGGAAGTTTTTGTCACAGCTTCCAATTTCCCTGATAGTCAGCCTGCTGCCCCCCCCCCGCACCCCAAAAGTAAACAGATTATATAATCCCAGACCTGCCAATCAGCTATTGCTTTAGTGAATCAGGCTGCTGCTAAGCATTTTATAAATGCTAATCCCTCTCCTTCCGACAAGTATGGGACAGCTTATGATATGTTTAGGGGAAAAGTATTTCTGCAACTGTTTTTTTTTTTTGAATTCTCAGCTGTCAGACTCATGTGTTGAAATATTTCTGCCACTTGTGAGAATGAGGACCATTTTGGCATTGGTTACAGCTTGTGAGGAAAAATCTGCTTTGTGTAATTTGGTTTCTACTGCTTCTCAAGTCACTGCTAATTGGTTAAAATGTGCACATGACTCTACAGATGCCACTTCCAGGGTTGCTGCAACTGGAACTGTCATCTGGTTTAAGCACTTGGGCTTCAGGCCAATTATTTTACATTAAGAATGTTCATGGTCTGCACTCTTGTGGGAGGAGAGGCTGGACTCTGCCCTTCTGAGCTGGGCATTTCTGGTTAAAGACTTATAGTGCCTGCATATTTGAACTGTTTCTTACTGAAATTGGTACACCTTGTTTGCTGTAGCGTAGACTAGATCCAGGCCTGCTGAATCTAGCTTTGTTTGTATGCTTGTTGTTTGTTTGCTTGTTATTTCCCTGAAACGCTAATTCCACCTAAAACGCAGCTTTTCAGCGCTTCTGTGGATCCCTAGTGATATCTGCATTGCTTGCTGTACTTATTTCCTTGTTTCACTTGAAAAAAGTTACTGTTTGTCAATTTTGCATTTAGGTTACCTGTAACACAGTCGCAGGCTACACGCTCAAGTGTGCTAGCCTCCTCTATGTATTTAAAGTAATTTAAGCTCTGCATTTCTGTTTCTAAAAAAAAAAAAAAAAAAAAAAAAAATTCCTTGTTTTCCCACCTTTCTGAACTAGTCTAGTCCAGTTTTCAGGCTTTGCTGAATCCAGGACTGTGGTAAAGGTTCCTGTGTTGCCCATATCATACTTGGATAATTAGGTGGCTTCCTTGTTCACTGTGAGAGAGGGAACTCTGAGCAGCCTATCTGTCCCTGTAGGAGTGGTCCCAGCCCAGCAACTTGTAGCTCATTGGCCATTTTGGGCTAATTTCTATCCTTTTTGATCTCCCTGGTATAAAAACCGCTTAGCTCGGTTTTGCACGGGTTTGCGCACCACACAGCACTGTTTAGCTGTGGTTAAACTGTTCCAGGCTCCACGAAGTCTGCACTTCAGTTTTTCCCTTGAAACTTGAAACACTTCAACCCAGCACTAGAAATAAGGCAATTTAAGACCGGCACTTACTAAAACTCACTAAAACTAGCACTAGCTTACAGCTTGCACTTCAGTCCTATACTCAGGAAGTATAAGGCTCTTTACTCATCCAATCAGCAATACAGTCCCCAACCATCTATTCAGGCATGTTCAAGGGACAGTTTCAGGTGTGCTCTCTGGTCTAGCTGGTGAATCTGGGCATCCTGAGGCAGTGTTACAATTGCCTCATGTACACAGACAACCCCCTCCTCCTCCCAACCAACACAAACATATGTGAGAGATGCAGCTACACAGCCAAACTGGAGGCTAAGCTCTCTCAAGCCAGACTGCATCAACCAGTCACAAGGAGAAGGGAAACACTAGCACCACATCACCAGACTCACATAGACCAGCCATAGCTGCACCAGAAAACAACTCTCAGAAACACGCAAAAACATACTCAGAGGCTCTAAATAAGAACCTGCCTAAACAACAGAGACCTCCTAAGCATACACCCAAGCAACCTCCACCCCACAACAGAAACCAGGTAACACATACATCACAACGTCAGTGTGCCAAGCAAAAACAGCCCCTAAGGCTAAATAACACACCTAACACACTAGTAATCGGTGATTCTATCATCAGGCACACAGATGTCCCACTCACTAGACTGAACAAGGAGAAGGTTACCGTAAGCTGCCTGTCGGGTGCCAGAATCCGCCACATAACACATGCACTCAGGTCACGCCACAACACGTACAAATATGACTCTGTCATTGCACTTGTTGCCGTAAATGACCTGAGACGTACCTCCCTGGACTACATGAAAAGAGACATGGAGGAGCTCTCTGACCATGTAGTCCAGGCTGGTATGACTCTGACTCTGAGTAGCATCCTGGCCTCACCCAAAATGATGCCAGCATACGAAGAAAAAATGATCAGTTTCAACAATTGGTTAAACTACTGGTGTCATTCAAAGGGGATCCAGTACTTGTCAGCCTGGGATGACATGCCTGACAAGCCATGTTGCTTCACCAGAGATGGCTTGCACCTGTCACCCCTGGGCTTTCGAATACTGGCCAAGACTCTTGCTGCCCCAATACTGCCTTTTTTAGGCAAGGCTCAAAAGACAAACCCACCTCCATAAACAACAATAATAAACAAAAACTGAGGGTAATGCTGCTCAACGCCAGAAGTCTAAACCTCAAAATGCACACACTCAAGGCTCTCCTTAGTATGGAAGAAATTGACATATGTGCAGTGACAGAAACCTGGTTCAAGGCTCCAGAGATCCAGAGAGCACCCCAGCACTACCAGGTTATAACTCCTACCATACCTTTAGGTCCCAAAACCAGGACCAGAGCACAAAAGGAGGGGGTGTGTCCATATTCATCAAGAACACCCACACCTCCAGGTTAGTAGCACAGCACGCGGAATCTGAGATCATCCAAGTGCAATTGGCAGCAGGTAAATTGACTGTTCAATTTATAGCTTGCTACAGATCTCCCACCTTGTCTCAGGACCCTCACGCAGCATTCCTGAGAACATTAGAAAGTATGAAGATTCTACCCAACACCATGCTACTGTGTGACTTCAACTATCCAAACATTGACTGGGAAAACTACTCAAGCTCAAATGCCCTAGCCCCATGCTTCCTTGAGTTTATAAACTCAAATGCCCTTGAACAGCTGGTTACCACTCCCACAAGAGGTGACAACATACTGGACCTGGTCATCACCAACATGGGGAACCTATGTTCCACACATGAGGTCAACTCGTCATTGGTAAGATCAGATCACAAACTAATCACACTGGACATCCACATCCCTCCCCCCTCCCCCCCAGTCAAGGAAATCAAGGTAAAACACTTCTCTAAAGCCAACTTCACACTCCTCAAGACAGAGGTGGGAAGTTCCAAAGCTCCTAATCAAATGGAAAATGATGTCCCAATGGCAGAATCCTTTACAAGTGCGTTCTATGAACACCTTCAAGAATGCATGGGCCAAGCCATCCCAAGTAAAACCAAGACCAACTCCTCAAAAAAGAGGAAGCCAGTCTGGTGGACCCCAGCCATAAATAAACTTTACAACAGAAGGAGGAAACTCCTGCAAGATAGAACAAAATCCCAAAATAAGAAGGCATCTCTGATTAACATCAGTAAAAAACTGCGCTCCCTCATTAAATCATCCAAGGCCAACTTCGAAAGAAAAATAGCCAATGACTCTAAGGATAACCACAAGGCCTTCTTTAACTATGTCAAGAGTCTAGGGACAAACTCTCAGATATGCTCCGAGCTAGTGCATAATGGCCATAAATACACTGAACCAACCAACATTGCCAACATCCTGGCTGACAAGTTCAGTGCAAACTTCACCCCCCCCTCCACCAAAGGGGCTAGCACCCATCCCAGAAGAATGTGGCGCTCAAGATATCTCAGACACACAAGTAAAGACAGCCCTTGCAAAGGCCAAAAACACAGCATCAATGGGACCAGATGCTATCCCAGGTTGTGTCTTACACGAGCTTCAAAATGAACTAACCACCCATATCAAATCACTATTCAAACTCAGCCTCTCTACAGGCTATGTACCCAAAGAATGGCGTACAGCAACAGTCGTACCACTCCACAAAGGTGGTGCCACAACTGACCCTGGGAACTATCACCCTATAAGCTTGACTAACTTGGTCTGCAAAGCCATGGAACGCATTATCATGGAGCTCATTAACAGGGACATTGGGAACCTCCAGACACTGAACCCCACCCAGTTCGGCTTTGTTAAAGGCAGATCTTGCCTCCTGAACTTGGTCAACTTCTTCAAAACAGTCACCAAGGCCATAGATGAAGGGAAGGTGGTCCACACAGCATATCTGAACCTCGCTAAGGTGTTCGACACCATCCCACACTCAGGAATCATAGACAAACTCACCAGCTTAAATATCAACCCCCATGTCATGAGATGGGTTGCCAATTGGCTCTCAGACAGAACCCACATGGTAAGAGTGGCAGGCGCCATGTCTGACTCTAAACCAGTCACAAGCAGAGTCCCACAGGGCTCAGTCCTGGGACCCCTCCTGTTCGGTATATATTTCTCCGAAGTACAGGCAAAGGCAGAGGGACTGTGGCTAACCAAGTTCGCAGATGACTGTAAATTGGGTGCAATAATTGACTCTCCAGCTGACACAGACATCCTGCAAAAGGGTCTCACAGAGACAAACACCTGGTGTTAAAGTCACGGCCTCAAGCTAAATGCCAAAAAATGCATAGTAATCCCATTTGGGAAAAACAAAGTCCCTACAAACTACCACATAGATGGGAATCCACTAAGTACAGAAGAAGTAATTATGGATCTGGGTACCCAAGTAGATAGCATGCTCTCCTTTGATAATCACATAGCCAAAACGGTCAGGAAATCCTTCTATGTGGCACACCTGATCACAAAGGGTTTCTCATCCAGATCCATGGAGGTGATTGTGCCCCTTTACTCCTCACTCATTAGGCCCATAATAGAGTACAATGCCCCATTTGGGATGTACCTCACTAGACACCTGCAACAACTAGAAAGACCACAGAAGTACCTCACTAAGAGGATTAAGGGCCTTAAACAATTACCCTATGAAGCACGACTAATAAAGCTCCAGCTCTTCTCAGTCACTTACCGTCTGCTCAGAGGTGACCTATGCCTGACCTATAGGGCCATGTCAAACCCTGAACTAATGGACATGCTTCACCTCAAAAAAACGAGATCCCTCAGAATCACTCATTCTAGTGACGTGAACCTATGTACAACAATAAACAGGACATGCTGGAGGGATAGATTCCTGTCCCAGCGACTCCCCTCACTCTGGAACAGAATCTCAATCCATATTCGACAGAGCTCCTCTCTGACCCTCTTCAAGAGAAATCTTGATGAGTTGATGGGTAATCATAAGTTCTACCCTGGGATCACTTCAGGAGCCCTATTGACAGAGGCCCAGGTTACTAATCTAATGGGGAGGTGAAAGCCATCACTCTGTGGCTAGGCTTATAAATGCCCATGGGCAGATAGCCTAGTACTTACCTATGAATCTATGAATCTATGAGGAGTTTCGGATTCACAAATGTCCCAGAGGATGTCAAAAATGAAATGTTGAATATTCTCCCTTGGATGTAGAACTAGTTTTCTGACGTGATGCATTCCTTGAACTTTCAAATTTCAATTCCAAGATTTGTGGCAAAGGGTATTGAGTGGTAGAGACACCAAATCTTTCAGAATCCAGGTGCCTCATTCTGCCATTGTACTCCAGCACAGTCAATCACAACAGACACCTCAGATGTGTCTTTTGGAACAAAAAAGACAGATTAAAACCCAACAACATAAACAAAACATGTGAGCACTCAAAAATGCTCTCAACTATCTAAATCATATGTGGTCTCTGGGAACCTCTGAAAGTATTTATAATATTAAATCATATGTGGTCCCTGAGAACCTCTGAACGTATTTATAATATTAAATCATATGTGGTCCCTGGGAACCTCTGAACGTATTTATAATATTAAATCATATGTGGTCCCTGGGAACCTCTGAACGTATTTATAATATTAAATCATATGTGGTCCCTGGGAACCAATAAATGTATTTATATTATTAAATCATATGCGGTCCCTGAACGTATTTATAATATTAAATCATATGCGGTCCCTGGGAACCTCTGAACGTATTTATAATATTAAATCATATGCGGTCCCTGGGAACCTCTGAACGTATTTATAATATTAAATCATATGTGGTCCCTGGGAACCTCTGAACGTATTTATAATATTAAATCATATGTGGTCCCTGGGAACCTCTGAACGTATTTATAATATTAAATCATATGTGGTCCCTGGGAACCTCTGAACGTATTTATAATATTAAATCATATGCGGTCCCTGGGATCCTCTGAACGTATTTATAATACTAAATCATATGCGGTCCCAGGGAACCTCTGAACGTATTTATAATATTAAATCATATGCGGTCCCTGGGAACCTCTGAACGTATTTATAATATTAAATCATATGTGGTCCCTGGGAACCTCTGAACGTATTTATAATATTAAATCATATGTGGTCCCTGGGAACCTCTGAACGTATTTATAATATTAAATCATATGTGGTCCCTGGGAACCTCTGAATGTATTTATAATATTAAATCATATGTGGTCCCTGGGAACCTCTGAACGTATTTATAATATTAAATCATATGCGGTCCCTGGGAACCTCTGAACGTATTTATACTATTAAATCATATGCGGTCCCTGGGAACCTCTGAACTTATTTATAATATTAAATCATATGCGGTCCCTGGGAACCTCTGAACGTATTTATAATATTAAATCATATGTGGTCCCTGGGAACCTCTGAACGTATTTATAATATTAAATCATATGTGGTCCCTGGGAACCTCTGAACGTATTTATAATATTAAATCATATGTGGTCCCTGGGAACCTCTGAACGTATTTATAATATTAAATCATATGTGGTCCCTGGGAACCTCTGAACGTATTTATAATATTAAATCATATGCGGTCCCAGGGAACCTCTGAACGTATTTATAATATTAAATCATATGCGGTCCCTGGGAACCTCTGAACGTATTTATAATATTAAATCATATGCGGTCCCTGGGAACCTCTGAACGTATTTATAATATTAAATCATATGTGGTCCCTGGGAACCTCTGAACGTATTTATAATATTAAATCATATGTGGTCCCTGAGAACCTCTGAATGTATTTATAATATTAAATCATATGTGGTCCCTGGGAACCTCTGAACGTATTTATAATATTAAATCATATAACCTCTGAACGTATTAATACTATTAAATCATATGCGGTCCCTGGGAACCTCTGAACGTATTTATAATATTAAATCATATGCGGTCCCTGGGAACCTCTGAACGTATTTATAATATTAAATCATATGCGGTCCCTGGGAACCTCTGAACGTATTTATAATATTAAATCATATGTGGTCCCTGGGAACCTCTGAACGTATTTATAATATTAAATCATATGTGGTCCCTGGGAACCTCTGAACGTATTTATAATATTAAATCATATGTGGTCCCTGGGAACCTCTGAACCTATTTATAATATTAAATCATATGTGGTCCCTGGGAACCTCTGAATGTATTTATAATATTAAATCATATGTGGTCCCTGGGAACCTCTGAACGTATTTATAATATTAAATCATATGTGGTCCCTGGGAACCTCTGAATGTATTTATAATATCACACAGAAGTGGCACATAAACAACAAGGGGAGCCAGATCTTACACTCTGAAGAATAGCCATGGTAGCCTGGGATATAGCCTTTTGGCACAATTTCACTCTGCAGTTGTCTTGCATTACATCAGCTCACAGTTATGTGGCAGACAGCATTCCTGTATGCTTTTCCCTTTCCAGTAATCCAGGGTACTGCTGAAGATTCAGAAGGACACCCCAAAAATTATTGTGGTGCTGCTGTTCTGGTCAAAGCTGCAATGGTTCTGCCTTCCTCTGAAAATGGCCAGGTGCATATACCAAAAGCCATTTTGACACAGACTGGATTTTCTTACACAACACAAGGGGTGTTTGATATGTCCTGACCCCATATAACTACAACTGACTGCCTAGATGATAGGATCTTAATTCCTTTTAGGCACCTTTTGTCTGAAGATATGCAGAACGTGTTAATAGAGGCAAGAAAGCCTGCTGTTAGAAAATCATATGTTAGATGGAAAAGGTTTTCTAGTGGTTGCCAACAAAAGAACAAGCACACATTCAGGGTTAATATTTGTGTTATTTAGCCTCCTGTGGCCTGTTTTACTCTTTGTCAAGGTTCATTTGTTGGCCATTTCAGCATGTCTTCCCATCGATCCCGTTTTTCAATGCAGTCTCATTGAAAAATGTTTTATGAGGGCCGTTGCACAAGAAGCCTCCTAGGAAACAGGCAGCACCTCCTTTGGATCTTAACTTTGTGTTAGAAAAACTAACTTTTGCACCATTTGAACCAGTTTATCAAGCTGACATGTGGTTGTTGACATGGAAAATAGTCATTCTCATTGCTTGAACTACTGCAAGAAGAATGTCTGAATCGCAGGCGTTTATGCTTAGTCAACCCTATTTTTTCACAAACACAGGACTTCTTTGAGAACTAATCCTTCTTTTATGCCTAAAGAGGTATCTAAGTTTACTTTAAATCAAGTTATCCATCTCCCTGTCTTCTTTCCAGAACCTAAAATGATGGAGAAAAATACCTTGGATATCTTCAGATAACTCGGGTGCTAGACTAACAAAACAAAATATTTTAGAACTTCTGATCAGTTGTTCATTTCTTGTGAAGGAAGAAGAAGGGGCAACTAATGTCGAAACTGACTGTTTCCAAATGGTAGTCTCATTCTATTACTTTTTCTTACTTGCATCACAACAAAACTATTCCAGGCAGGGTGAAGGTCCATTCTACCAGGGTCTTAGTCTCTTCTGTGGCATTTGAAACAGTTTGTGTTGTATAAGTAGGCTACAAACAGCACATTTGTCTTCCTTGCATACTTTTACAAAGCACTATAAATTAGATACCTTCTCCAGGCCTAGGACAAGCTTTGCTAGAATAATTCTTCAGGGGCTGTTGGACCCTCATTCTTTCGTATTCCATTGTATCTAAACAATGATAATCTACTCATAGAGTTTAGGCTACTGCAGGGATCAAATGAAGAGCTTAGTACAGTTGTGTAAGTAAATTTACCATAATAGTTGATGTCTGGATGATTGCTGCTGCATTAGCCACTCCCTCCCTCCATCCTTCTTGTGTTTGTATGTTTTTATGGCAGATTTTATTATTATTATTATTATTATTATTATTATGATTATTATCTTCATAGTGTTGACCTTCTCAGGGATTTGCCCTCCCTCCCTCTCTCTGTTAGTATGAAAGCTTTGAAGAGCTTGGCACACAAACCTAGCTTTTAGAGAGGGCAACTCAAGCTGGGTGAGCTAGCCAATGGTTATGTCTTTGGCAGGATGTAACACATATAACTTAGGTTACTGTATCAGTGACATCTTTTATGGTAAGTTTACTGAGACAACTGCACTTTTTAGTACATAGTGTGCCAATTTTATTAAGTTTGTATTCTTCATTAATGATTGGATGAACCAATCAACAGACTGGCTGACCCAAATAATGAACTAAAAATTAAGGAACTGCATTGTCTCAGTGATTTATTAACATAATCTGTGGGGTTTTTTTAGTTTTTTTTCAACATATTAATGTGTATAATTGTTCTAATATATTGTGAACGATCATGTAATTTTTTCAGCTTTTTTTGTATACTTGTCCATGTCATTTGGTCATGTGACGTATTTTGCATTATTTATTTATTATTTTATTTTACATTTTTTAACCGGGAAATTCCATTTGGACATGTGTCCTTTTTCAGTGGAGGCCTGGGGAGAAAAGCTCCAAGATACATAAATACGAGATACATACATTACAACGTAGATAGTACAGTGTATAGTTTCAAACATATGAGTAAAAGCATTATTATATACATTTCAAATACATAAAACATATTTGCTGCATTTGTAATACATAAAAGCATTTTTAGATTTTAAGTTATAAATAGTTATACAGCAGATTGAGTAGGTAGTTTTTGTAAGTCTGTTACAGCAGAAATGATTAGTATGAGTGAACAAAACATCTGAAGGACTTGTGTTCATAACAAGAAGTTTTCAAGTAAGGAAGCAAAAATAAGATGAAACATAGTTCATAGTTCATAGAGTAGTTAGTCAAAAGGAAGTTTGATGTAAGCATTAACGTTGAGAGGTGAGGTAGTGAGGGCTTTAACCTGGGCTGTGGCAGGGGCATAGCCAGGAGTTTGTGAGGTGGGTTTTCAGTAATTTTTTGAACTGTATAGGTGAGGAGGAATTCATAACTGGGTTAGGTAGACTGTTCCAGAATGTGGAAATAATAGGATCATTTAAGACATTTTCTACAGTTGTGGCTAGTAATGAGAAATGTATGTAATAATAGGAAGAAAGTGTTAAACTAAATAAATATCCTTCTTCTTCTGTGCATGTTATTTTGTTTGTTTGTTTGTGTGTTTGCTTTGCAGTATATAAGCTATCAAACAAACAGTACCCTATTTCTGCAGGACTATTTGCATTGTGACATTGCTTGTCATATTTTCTCTTACTTTGTCCAATCTTTACTTTACAACTGTTCCCCATTTTTGGTACGACGAAAGGTAGAAGTTATAACAAAAACACTGCTAACCTTGGTAGCATTTCTAACACATTCACTTCCTCTAAAGCATAGCTTTATGTACACTAACCAGACATAGGTGAGACAAGTGAGTTATCTGATATAGATAGGATATACCTGAGCTAAGTCATGGTTAAAGTGCAGTGATGTCATATGAGTCATGGTTAAAGTTCAGTGATGTCATATGAGTCATGGTTAAAGCTCAGTGATGTCATATGAGTCATGGTAATTATCTGCACCAACTCCTTTGCTAAAAGGAATTAAGACAAAAGTAAGGTTATAATGTCTTCTCTTACAGAAACCTCTGTGGTGACTACCAAACTGCCTTCTGGAATGAACTCGGATTGTGGATTTGATCTGCATCACAGATCAAGCTGACTATGCAGAGCTCCACAGTTTAAACATCCCTACTTGCCTGCATAGTGGGAATTATCCATGTAAGAAAACAGGAGCTGAAGGGAAATCTCTTCCCTGGATAACTCTGGAAGTAAAAAATCTCTGTGTGCAAAGCACCATTCATCCATCCATCCATCCAGACAGATCCATCTTTCCCATTTTTGCACATGGGATCGGGGTGTCACTTCAACAGTGACAATTATCTAGAGCCAAGGTTGGCATTGCCAGGTGGCTAGCCCTGCTGTGGATGCAAGGCAACATGACAGACTAAAAAAATGCACCAGCATGTAAGATGAATTTGCTTTGACTAACCTATACTGCCTAAAACTTCTATAGTCCACCTACTGCCTTATTAGATGACAAGTGATTACAACTATAATTGACCGTATATAATTTCATCTGCTATATGTACTGCAAAGCTTTATTTATTATTATTTATTTTATATTTGTTGACCAGGTTTGTCCGTCTCAGCTGATAGCCCTTTTTTGGCGGAGGCCTGGTGAGAAAAGCTCCACAAGTCAATAATAAAGGTGATAAGAATAATAAAAGTATAAAATATGTAAAACATCTAACATTTCAAATTGACTAAAAAAGCAGTAAAAACAATATTACAGAGTTAAAGTTGTCATCAGCATAAGTTTTGTTTAAAAGATGCACACTTTAAAATAGCTTAGCTTAGGAAGATACAGTAAGTGAGGGTAATAGACATGATATGAGTTAAGTATATGATTAGACTGAGTGAAGAATAAAACACAATGATAAGGTGGCTAAAGAGGTAACAGATATACAAAAATTAGCACCAGAGAGGGGCAGGCAATGGGCTGTCCTAAGATAGGAAGAAAGGTTATGGAGGGTGAATACAGTGGCAAGATCAGTGACTTTTCAGGCATTCTTTTGTGGCTGATTTGAATTCTTTGAGTTTCTGAGAGACCTAATTTCTAGTGGCAGTTTTTTCCAAGATATGGCTGGATACAGCTATAGAGGTTGCAGCCAATTTTGTTGTTGGGTTTATGGATTTGTAGTAGGTCTTGGCCTTAACTTCTGAGAGTCCTAGACAGAGTATAGAAGGAGATTAGGGGAGATAGGGTGGGACAGTATGATGGTTGATACAATATGGAATGGATAATCAGAAGCTGAGAGAGGAGAAGCTGATGGGGAAATTCTAGCCAGTTTGTAGTGAGAGACAGTAATAGGATTTATAATTTTGGTTTGCTGCAAATCTGACCACTTTGTTATAGGTAGATTCTAACTTAGGAGTGACAAACTGAGGTTTGTGAGGATTTGAGAGCTGTACAATAGGCATGGTAGCAGATAAGCATGGGAGAGGGATACTTTTGCTTTGTCGGTGAGGAACATCTTATATCTGTATAAGAGGCCAAGTTTTTGGTGAGTTTTCCTAATGCAATTGTTTACGTGTAATTCAAATTTCCGTTGGTCATCAATTGTGATGCCTAGAAGTTTGTGGCAGGATCAACAACGATAGGTATGCTGCTAAGTGAAAGCATGGAAAATGTGGATTTAAGTTTAGGTTTTTGGGAAGAAAAAGTAAGGGGTTTTTTTTGTTTAGGATTCAACATAAGCTGGTTATCGGAGGGCCAGGTTTTGGCAGAGTTAAATGAAGACCGAGTAAGTGAAATAAGATCAGCGGGAGTGTCCACAATAGAGATACCTGTAGAGTTGTCAGCATATTGGACAAGTGATGACTGAGGGCTGGATGTGTAGAGAAGGTTAGTGAAGATGCTGAAAAGTAATGGACTAGAATAGAACCTTGCGGAACACCCATTTTAATAGACAGCGAGGGGGGAGAGAGCAGAAAGCCACTTTACTGATTGTTGTCGATCAGAGAGATAGCTAGAAAACCAGGCAACAGTAGTGGTAGAGAAATTAAGGTTAGTCAATTTGTTCAAAAGGAGAGGGTCAGAGACTGTGTCAGAAGTGTTAGAAAAATCTAAGAATAAGCATGAGACAAGTTTAGTGTTATCTCTGGCTGCAGAAATAGTGTTGATGAAGGATAGGAGGTCGGTAGTAGCACTGTGTTTTGGGTGAAAGACGTGTTGTATGGGGGTGAGTAGATTTTCTTGCAATAAGTGTTGTATGACTTGCTTGTGTATGCATTTTTCTAAGATTTTTGAGAGGGGTGAGAGGATAGCATTAGGTGTGAAGTCGGAGATTTCAGCAGAGTTACCTCCTTTATGTGTAGGTACAGTGTAAAATAGTTTCCAAATACAGCAAACTTTAGATTCAGAGATGGAATGATTAATCAGAATAGATACAGGAATAGCTAGAGAGGCAGCTACTACCTGAAGGAAGTAGGGAGGTATATTGTCTGCAGATGAAGAGTAGGGTTTTAGTTTGCAGTGTAGAGATTTAATGTAGCTGGTGGGTACAAGTTTAAGGGAAAAAAGTTGTAGTGGAGTTTAGAGTAGAAGAGTGGCTGGGAAAAGTTTTGCTGTTAGTAGTAGAGGAGTCAAGAAGTAAATCTTAATGGATGCGATGAAGTAGGAATTGAAAATGGCTGTGGTTTCTTGTGGTGTGTTTGTTGGGCAGGGGTCATGCAGTTTCTTGTGGTGTGTTGGTTGGGCAGGGGTTATGCGGTTTCTTGTGGTGTGTTGGTTGGGCAGGGGTTATGCGGTTTCTTGTGGTGTGTTGGTTGGGCAGGGGTTATGCAGTTTCTTGTGGTGTGTTGGTTGGGCAGGGGTTATGCGGTTTCTTGTGGTGTGTTGGTTGGGCAGGAGTTATACAGTTTCTTGTGATGTGTTGTTTGGGCAGGGGTTATGCAGTTTCTTGTGGTGTGTTGGTTGGGCAGGGATTATGCGGTTTCTTGGGGTGTGTTGGTTGGGCAGGGGTTATGCGGTTTCTTGTGGTGTGTTGGTTGGGCAGGGGTTATGCGGTTTCTTGTGGTGTGTTGGTTGGGCAGGGGTTATGTGGTTTCTTGTGGTGTGCTGGTTGGGCAGGGGTTATGCGGTTTCTTGTGGTGTGTTGGTTGGGCAGGGGTTATGCGGTTTCTTGTGGTGTGCTGGTTGGGCAGGGGTTATGCGGTTTCTTGTGGTGTGTTGGTTGGGCAGGGGTTATGCGGTTTCTTGTGGTGTGTTGGTTGGGCAGGGGTTATACAGTTTCTTGTGGTGTGTTGGTTGGACATGGGTTATGGTTGGGCAGGGGTTATGCAGTTTCTTGTGATGTGTTGGTTGGGCAGGGGTTATGCAGTTTCTTGTGGTGTGTTGGTTGGGCAGGGGTTATGCAGTTTCTTGTGGTGTGTTGGTTGGGCAGGGGTTATGCGGTTTCTTGTGGTGTGTTGGTTGGGCAGGAGTTATACAGTTTCTTGTGGTGTGTTGGTTGGGCAGGGGTTATGCAGTTACTTGTGGTGTGCTGGTTGGGCAAGGGTTATGCAGTTTCTTGTGGTGTGTTGGTTGGGCAGGGTTTATGCGGTTTCTTGTGGTGTGTTTGTTGGGCAGGGGTCATGCAGTTTCTTGTGGTGTGTTGGTTGGGCAGGGGTTATGCAGTTTCTTGTGGTGTGTTGGTTGGACATGGGTTATGGTTGGGCAGGGGTTATGCAGTTTCTTGTGATGTGTTGTTTGGGCAGGGGTTATGCAGTTTCTTGTGGTGTGTTGGTTGGGCAGGGGTTATGCGGTTTCTTGGGGTGTGTTGGTTGGGCAGGGGTTATGCGGTTTCTTGGGGTGTGTTGGTTGGGCAGGGGTTAGGAGATGATGGGCTACCAGGATGCAGTATTTGATTAACTGCATGCCAACATTTTGTAGGATTTGATCTTTGAGCATTTGCTGGGTTATAACTGCAGGCCAACATTTTGTAGGATTTGATCTTTGAACATTTGCTGGGTTATAACTGAATGCCAATATTTTGTAGGATTTGATCTTTGAACATTTGTTTGGTTATAACAGAAATCTTTTGTCTTTATTGATCTCTTTTTTTCAGGTTTCTGTGTTATTTATGTTTTTGTAAGTGGATGGGGATCTGGTTTTACAAATATTTTCCACATCCTATCTCTGGTTTTCATCAAGGTGCAGGTAGCATTAGTTAACCAGGGGGATATAATATATTTATATGTACTGTGCAGACAGGTGCAAGTGAGTTAAGAATATTTAGGAAGGTTGAGGTGACTGAGTGTACTGCTTTGTCTAGAGAGAGATTTGGGTCAGAAAAGACCAGTTAATTTTGGAGACGAGAGAATTAAAAGTTTCTGGGTGGAAGTTTGATCGCTTGTCACAAGTAATGTATCTACGTGGCCTAGCAAATGTGGAGAGAATCTAAGAACTTTTGCTGGGAAGTGATCACTTAGTGAGTCAGGGAGGGTTACAGGATTATGATATTTAAGTGGGTCAGAGACTAATATCCATGAATAAGACAGCCAGTGTTGTGAGATTTATTAGCATAGGTGGCTGTAAAGTTAAGTTGTGTAAAGCCATGCAAGCTAATAGATAAGTTAGAGTTAGGTGAGCAAAGGGATAGACAATTTATATTAACATCAGCAAGGAGGATTATGTACAATATGTGTTGAGAAAGGAAGGAGATAATACTTTCCAATAAGGGAATGCTGTCCCCTGGAGGAATATAAATGGCTGCTACAGTGATTGTAATATAACTAAGTTTAAGATTAACAGTCAGGATTTCAGTGGGTAGGAAGGATGGGATTGTTTTTTACAGAAATGTAAGAGTCAGGTAATGGCCACTCCTCCCCCTTTTTCCTTTTGGTGGTCAAGTTGTAGTATATTACATCCAGGAGGGAGAATGTCTCTATCAGGATTTTGAAACTTTAGCCATGTTTCTGTGAGAGTGATAATATCTGGAGTGTGATTTGGCTTAAAGAAATCCCAATCCCTCAGAGCCACATGCTCCAGAGATGTAAACCTTGTCATCACAATAAACAAACCATACTGGAGGGATAGGTTCCTGACCCAGAGACTCCCCAGACTCTGTAATAGACTGCCCATACATGTCAAGCAGAGCGCCTCTTTGGCCCTCTTCAAAAGGAACCTTGATGACTGGATGGGAGATAGGAAATTCACCCTGGGGATCATGTCAGTCGCTCTGCTAGACAGGGGTCCAGGGAAGTAAATACTGTGGGAAGAAATATCCAGGGAATTGTTATGGCTAGGATTGTATAGGCCCTAGGGCCGATAGCCTAGTACCAACCTATGAAACTATGAATTTGTCATCCAGGCATGGAATTCACTGATTTATGTAATACACTTCTAATATTTATTGAATAAAATTATATATGCTTTTTGGAAGAGTAAAGTGTCCTGTGTATGGACATAGAGTTGTTAGTAGGGGAGGGAGGGTTTAGGCCTGGATTAGGATTAATATAACCTGACAGTAATAGAGCTTTTGAGAGGATGTAGATATTATAGAGAGAAGGGTACTAGCAGAGGAACTTTATTTTACTTTTTGTATAGTTTGTGGTGGTTGGACAAATTTTGACTTTGGGAAGGAGACTATTAGTAGGAGAGATGGAAGAGCAGTTTATGAAAGAGTAAAGTGGATATGGGAAGACATCTGGAGGAGTATATCTTGGATGTAGGTATTCAGGTGTTAGTTGGATATTATACGAAGTTAGAAAGTAAAGGATCAGTAATGGAGGCAAGTAGAAAAAAGTGTGGATCATGTGGGTCATGTTAGTGAGGTAGGGCAGTAGCAGTAAAGAAAGGTATCTATAGTTATATTGTATTTACTGTGATGCTGTCTTTGTTGTCCCATTGTATCTCTTTGTATTCTTATGTGTATGGTAATGCCATCTCTTGTCACATATAGTGCATCATGTAATGCTCTCTGTGTTGCCACATTGTATCTCTTTTATTCCTATGTGTACGGCAATGCTATCTCTGTCACACACTGTGCCTGTTGTAATGCTCTGTGAATTGTCACATTGTATCTCTTTTTAGTCTTATGAATACTGTAATGCTATCTCTGTCACATATTGTGCACGCTGCAATGTTGTCTCTGTTGTTACAATGTATCTCTTTGTATTCTTATGAGTACAGTAACACTATATCTGTCACATATTGTGCCTGCTGTAATTTCTGTGTTATTACATTGCATATCATTTTATTGTTATGAATACTGTATTGCTATCTCTGTCACACATTACGCATGCTGCAATGCTCTCTTTGCTGTCACATTGTAGCTCTTTGTATTCTTATGAGTACGGTAATGCTACCTCTGTCACATGTTGTACCTGTTGTAATACTCAATGTGTTGTCACATTGTATCTCTTTTTATTTTGTATCTTATGAATACTGTAATGCTATCTCTGTCACACATTATGCATGCTGTAATGCTCTCTCTGTTATCACATTGTATCTCTTTGTATTCCTATGTGTACGGTAATGCTATCTCTGTCACATATTGTGCCTGTTTTAATGCTCTCTGTGTTGTCACATTGTATCTCTTTTTATTCTTATGAATACTGTAATGCTATCTCTTTTTATTCTTATGAATACTGTAATGATATCTCTGTCACATATTGTGCCTGCTGTAATGCTCTCTCTGTTGTCACATTGTATCTCTTTGTATTCCCATGTGTATGGCAATGCTACATCTGTCACATATTATGCCTGCTGTAATGCTCTCTGTTGTTACATTGTATCTCTTTGTATTCCTATGTGTATGGTAATGCTATCCCTGACACATATTATGCATGCTGTAATGCTCTCTGTGTTGTCACATTGTATCTCTTTGTATTCCTTTGTGTATGGCAATACTATCTCTGATACATATTATGCATGCTGTAATGCTCTCTGTTGTTACATTGTATCTTTTGTATTCCTGTGTGTATGGTAATGCTATCTCTGACACATATTATGCATGCTGCAATGTTCTCTGTTGTTACATTGTATCTCTCTGTAATGCTATGTGTATGGTAATGCTATCTCTGACACATATTATGCATGCTTTAATGCTCTCTGTGGTGTCACATTGTATCTCTTTGCATTCCTATGTGTACAGCAATGCTATCTCTGACACATATTGTGCCGGCTGTAATGCTCTCTGTGTTGTCACATTGTATCTCTTTTTATTCTTATGAATACTGTAAGGCTATCTCTGTCACATATTGTGCATGCTGTAATGTTGCCTCTGTTGTTACATTGTATCTCTTTGTATTCTTATGAGTTCAGTAACACTATCTCTGTCACATATTGTGCCTGCTGTAATGCTCTCTGTGTTGTCACATTGTATTTCTTTGTATTCCTATGTGTACAGCAATGCTATCTCTGTCACATATTGTGCCTGTTGTAATGCTGTCTGTGTTATCACATTGCATCTCTTTTTATTCTTATGAATACTGTAATGCTATCTCTGTGACATATTTTGCCTGCTGTAATGCTCTCTGTGTTGTCACATTGTGTCTCTTTGTACTCTTATGAATACTGTAATGCTATTGCTGTCACATATTGTGCCTGCTGTAATCACATCTGTAATACAGAGTCCTTGCAATCACAACTATGCAGGTAAAAGGTACACTCTCTAAAGCCAAAAACACAGCATCCATGTTACCGGACAACATCCCAGGCTGCATTTTACATGTACTTCAGAACAAACTGGCTCCCACTTAAGCACCATGTTCAATAATAGCCTCACATCAGGCTTTGTGCCCACTGAATGGTGCACAGCAACAGTTATCCCACTCCAGAAAGGGGGAGCCACCACTGATCCCAGGAACTATCAACCTATTAGCCTGACGAGCCTGGTCTGCAAGGCCATGGGACGTATCATCATGGAACTCATAAACAAAGACATTGGCAACCTCCAAACCCTGGATTCCCACCAAGTTCGGGTTTGTGAAAGGTAGATCATGCCTCCTGAACCTGATCGACTTCTTTGAGGCAGTCAGCAAATCCTTAGATGAGGGTAAGGTGGTTCACACAGCCTATCTTGACCTCGCTAAGGCTTTCAACACCATCCCCCATTCTGGAATTATAGCTAAACTCACTAAAATAGGTATAAATCCATACATCACAAGATGGGTTGCCAACTGGCTCACTGACAGAACCCACACTGTAAAAGTTGCAGACTTCAAATCTGACCTCAAAGCAGTGACAAGTGGAGTACCACAGGGTTCAGTCCTGGGACCTCTCCCGTTTGGTATCTACTTCTCTGAAGTACAGGCTAACACAGAAGGCCTCTGGCTAATGAAGTTCGCTGATGACTGCAAAACAGAAGCCACAGTCAAGTCCCCAAATGATTTGGACATCCTACAGAGGGGCCTCGCTGAGACAGATGCCTGGGGTCAGAGCCATGGCCTCAAGCTCAATGCCAAAAAGTGCAGTGTCATCCCCTTTGGTAAAAATTCTGTACCCATGAACTACCACATAGGCAGCAATCAACTTAACACCATATGTGTGATAAGAGACCGTGGGACCCAGGCGGACAGTAGCCTCTCCTTTGATAGTCACATCGCCACAGTAGTCAGGAAGTCCTTCTACGTGGCACAGCCCATCATAAAAGGGTTCTCATCCAGGAAAAGAGAGGCCATTGTTCCCCTCTACTCAACATTCATTGGACCCATTATAGAGCACAACACCCCTTTGGAATGTACCTCACAAGACATCTGCAGCAGTTGGAAAGGCCACAGAAGTACTTCACAAAGAGTATTACTGGCCTCAAATAGATGCCCTACACTGGCCATCTCAAAAAACTCCAGCTCTACTCTGTAGCATATCGCCTACTCTGAGGTGATCTCTGCCTAACATATAAAGCTATGTCAAACCCAGAGCTGTTGGACAAGCTCCACTTAAAATATCCCAATCCCTCCGAGCTACACACTCTAGGGACCTAAACCTTGTCACCACAGTAAACAGGACATGCCAGAGGGATAGATTCCTGTCCCAGAGACTTCCCATACTCTGGAACAGGCTACCCATCTATGTTAAGCAAAGTTCTTCATTAACACTCTTCAAGAAAAATCTTGATGAGTGGATGGGAAATAGGAAATACACCCTGGGGATCACTTCTGTGTCTCTGCTCGATAGTGGCACAGGAAAATAACTTTCTTGGGTGGTGTAAGCCACGGAACCTTGTTGACGAGGCTTATGTAGGCCTTTGGGCCGATAGCCTAGTAACTGCCTATGAACCTATGAACCTATAATGCTATCTCTGTTGTTACATTGTATCTCTTTGTATTCCTATGTGTACAGCATTGCTATCTCTGTCACATATTGTGCATGCTGTAATGCACTCTGTTATTACATTGTATCTCTTTGTATTCCTATGTGTACGGCAATGCTATCTCTGTCACATATTGTGCCTGCTGCAATGCTCTCTGTTGTTACATTGTATCTCTTTGTATTTCTATATGTACAGCAATGCTATCTCTGTCACATATTGTGCCTGCTGTAATGCTGTCTCTGTTATTACATTGTATCTCTTTTTATTCTTATGAATACTGTAATGCTATCTCTGTCACATATTGTGCATGCTTTAATGTTGTCTCTGTTGTTACATTATATCTCTTTGTATTCCTATGTGTACAGCAATGCTATCTCTGTCACATATTGTGCCTGTTGTAGTGCTCCCTGTGTTGTTACATTGTATCTCTTTTTATTCTTATGAATACTGTAATGCTATCTCTGTCACATATTGTGCCTGCTGTAGTGCTCTCTGTGTTGTCACATTGTGTCTCTTTGTATTTTTATGAATACTGTAATGCTATTGCTGTCACATATTGTGCCTGCTATAATGCTGTCTCTGTTGTTAGATTGTATGCCTTTGTATTCCTATGTGTACAGCAATGCTACCTCTGTAACATATTGTGCATGCTGTAATGTCTCTGTTGTTACATTGTAGATCTTTGTATTCCTATGTGTACTGCAATACTGTCTCTGTCACATATTGTGACTGCTGTAATGCTCTCTGTTATTACATTGTATCTCTTTGTATTACTATGTGTACGGCAGTTCTATCTCTGTCACATATTTTGCCTGCTGCAATGCTCTTTGTTGTTACATTGTATCTCTTTGTATTCCTATGTGTACGACAATGCTATCTCTGTCACATATTATGCATGCTGTAATGCTGTCTCTGTTGTTACATTGTATCTCTTTGTATTCCTATGTGTACCACAATGTTATCTCTGACACATATGCATGCTGTAATGCTCTCTCTGTTGTCACAGTGTATCTCTTTTTATTCTTATGAATACTGTAATGCTATCTCTGTCACATATTTTGCATGCTGTAATGTCTCTGTTGATACATTGCATCTCTTTGTATTCTTATGAGTACAGTAACACTATCTCTGTCACATATTATGCCTGGTGTAATGCTCTCTGTGTTGTCACATCGTATCTTTTTTTATTCTTGTGCATGCTGGAATGCTGTCTCTGCTGTTACAGTGTATCTCTTTGTATTCCTATGTGTATGGTAATGCTGTCTCTGTCACATATTGTGCCTGTTGTAATGCTCTCTGTGTTGTCACATTGTATCTTTTTGTATTCTTATGAATACTGTAATGCTATCTCTGTCACATATTGTGCATGCTGTAATGTTGTCTCTGTTGTTAGATTGTATCTCTTTGTATTCTTATGAGTACAGTAACACTATCTCTGTCACATATTGTGCCTGCTCTAATGCTGTCTGTGTTATCACATTGTATCTCTTTGTATTCTTATGCTTACCGTAACACTATCTCTGTCACATATTGTGCCTGCTGTAATGCTCTCTGTGTTATCACATTGTATCTCTTTGTATTCCTAGGTGTACAGCTGTGCTATCTCTGACACATATTATGCATGCTGTAATGCTATCTCTGTCACATATTGTGTCTGCTGTAATGCGCTCTGTGTTTTCACATTGTATCTCTTTTTATTCTTATGAATTCTGTACTGCTATCTCTGTTATATATTGTGCCTGCTCTTATGATCTCTGTGTTGTCACATTGTATCTCTTTGTATTCCTATGTGTACAGCAATGCTATCTCTGTCACATATTGTTCACACTGTAATGCTCTCTGTTGTCTTTGTATTATTGTAATTTTGCTTGGGCTGAGACCGAATTGTTCAGTTGTACTCAGTGCTGTACTCTAACAAATTGAGATAAATAAATAAAGAAAAAGAAATATAAACAACAGCAAGAAATGCAGCTTGGAAACGACAGAAACATTTTAAGGGAAGTTAGCAACATTGCTGAAAGGTCTAAACATAGTCAAATCATCTCATTGGATGTCACTGATGCTTTAGCCAATGCTCATAGCCAAGCAGGTCTACTACACGTATCCATGCCCTCGTGGCACCTATGATCTGCTCCCTAACCATAAAACTCTCCATTCCTAAACCCAAATCCCCTTCCACTCTTTCCATATAGCTGATGAAATTACCTCTCTGGAGCTCATATGATGTGTTCAGGTAGCTGTGGAAACTACCTTTCTGAACTCATATTTAACTTCAAGTGTGAGAAGTACCCTAAACACCCTACAAGACATTCAAGTCCTTGGTTTCAAGACAGTGTTTTTTGACTATATGGGACTTGAGTGTCTCTAATAAAATCTAAACAACCAGCTGCAGCATTTAGTACTTTCTTTAAGTCTCAGCTCAGCTCTGTTGCTGCAGTAACCTTTTGCAAAACTGTGCCAAAAACATTCAGAGTCTGTACTGTTTTCCAGTACAAAGATGACACATTAATTGTGGTTAACAGATGGCTTATAGAAATTCCTTGTTACAGACAAGTTTCAGAAGAGCTTTTTCCAATTTATTTATTTATTTATTTTTTTGGCCATTTAGTACATTTGTTGCTGTACCTTTGAAACATATTTTAACATCTCTCTCTCTCCCTCTCTGTACTGGCTTTTTTACAGAGCTATAGGAAGCAGCCATTATCAAATCCATTTTAAAGAGATGCCAAATATACAGGAAGGCCTCTATAGACCTACTCCATTGCTTTCTTGGGTGGCCTAAAATCCTCAGGAAAGCAGTAGCTGCACAATTTTTGAGGCACATTGAAGTCTTTGGATTGCTGACAAACCAGCACATTGCTTCAGAAAAGGCCATGCGACATTAACAGCATTGCTTTCCAAAAAGTATCATATTTACAGCTCTGTATATGAAGGCAGACTTACAAATGCAAAACAGCTTGCAATTTCTTTGTTCATACTTAATGACAAAATTCTCATTCAATCTCTTATATCCAATTTATGAAGTTCATGGTTGCAGGGGAGCTAGACCCTATCCCAGTATTCAAAGACCTGTGTGCTAGAGAAATGGTCAGTTTGGAGGGCTGAGAGATTATTTACTGCGCAGTTTTAGAAGTTACTCATAAAAGTTATAAAAGAGCTCAGAAATTAAACTGATTTCTCAGTCTGTGTAATAATCATAAAACAGTATGATTAATACAGTGTTATTTGTTTGCCTAAAAGTAAAGTGTGCATGCATTTGTGTCTGCATGCATGTGCATTTGTGTGCATGTGTTTGTGTCTGAATGCATGCATGTGCATTTGTGTGCATGGGTTTGTGTCTGTGTACATGCATGTGCATTTGCGTGCATGAGTTTGTGTCTGCATGCATGCATGTGCATTTGTGTGCATGCATTTGTGTTTGCATGCATGCATGCATGTGCATTTGTGTGCATGCACTTGTGCATGTGTGAGTGGGAGTGTGTGTGTTTGTCTGCATGTATGTGTGTATGTGTGTTCATGTGTGCATCCGCATGTGTATGCTGGAGTGTGTGTGTCTTCATTTAAAAAAAAAACAATGCAGCAAATGAAACTCAACACTGACTATCCATTTGTCATTTCAAGTCCCTCCCCCATACTCTAACACCCCCACACTTCAGTACTTAAGTGTTCGGACTATGGCATCACACAATCTCATGGGTAAAGGACATGCTTTGTTTTATAACAAAACAAAAATGTTTTCTCAAAATTGTGCAACCCTTATGTTGTAAGGACAAGGTCCCCACTATAACCCCATTCACACCTACTTATTACAATTATGTCTATGTTTCCTGTCACTTGACAGAAAATAATATTTCACCACTAGAGCTTCTACTGCCGTTATATGAAAATGTACCCCAAAGTATTCAGTAGCAATACTTCATTGCTCAGTTTTCGATAGAAAATAGTACATGTAAAGGCATGTATGAATGCTGAATGTGACCAGTTGCACGCATGACTAATCAGACAAACAAAACAAGGACCACAGCAAGATAAGCACAATTAAACCATTGCCACATAAACCTCCTCTTTTGTTCAACATTTACAGCATATTATAGTCAGGTATTGTGGAAGCAAGGTCAACAAACAACATTATGTGACTGTCCTTTTCTATTACACACAGTCAGTATTTTCAATTCCACAAGTTGTGAGTCAGAGTTTAGCAGTAGAGACTTGTTTTAATGTCATTACCTGTAAAAAAATAAGGTGCTATCATCACTTTAAACATTCAGCTGATAAGAGCTCCTTCTAGGCTACTGCAGGCAAGTTTGTCATTTTTGTCAAATACATAAGATATCATAGAGATAGTGTAGATAAGCGCAATGCAAATGTTGTACTGTCTTCAGCATGTCATATAGCTAGCAAGACCACAATATGAGCGGTCTTGTAACCCAGCCTTATGGGACAGAAGCGTAAAGCCATTACTGCAACTAGTGCTATTGCCTCTGTAGGGGTTGTGTGGGAGAGAACATAGTACACGCAAAGGTATCCACTGCTAAAATAAAAAGAAAATGTACTTTCTGAGTTTCTTTGCATGTTGTTGTCTAGATTTTATTATTTTGCTGATTTTTACTGTATTTGGACTATGTACATTTTAAATTGATCTTAATATTATTGACTTACAGGCAAAAAATACAATAGTTGACGTTGTTACTTACTGTTATAAAACCAAGACCCAATCCTCCAAAGGCAGACGTCCTGTCTGGTGGACCCCAGCCATAAACAAACTATACAATAGAAGGAGGAAGCTACTAAATGATAGAGCAAAATCCCAAAAAGGGAAGGCATCACTGATCAGTATTAGCAAAAAACTACGGGCACTCATAAAATTGTCTAAGGCCAGCTTCGAGAGAAAAATTGCACAGGACACTAAGGATAATCACAAGGCTTTCTTTAGTTATGTTAGAAACCTGGGTGGTAATACCCAGATATGCTCAGAATTAGTCCAAAATGACAAAAAAGACTGAACCCACAGACATTGCCAACATCCTAGCTGACAGGTTCAGCGCAGACTCCCCCCCCTCCCCACCAAAAGGGCAAATATCTATCCCAGCAGAGTGCTGCCCCCCCTGACATCTCAGATGCTCAGGTAAGAGCCGCCCTCTCCAAAGCAAAAAACACAGCATCAATGGGACCAGACGGTGTCCCGGGCTGCATCCTACATGAACTCCAAGAAGAGCTAAACCCAAACATAAAACTACTGTTCAATCTCAACCTTACTACAGAATATGTGCCCAAAGAGTGGCGTACAGCAACAGTGGTCCCTCTCCATAAAGGTGGTGCCTCAACGGATCCTGGAAACTATCGCCCCATAAGCCTGACTAGCTTGGTCTGCAAAGCTATGGAAAGGATCATCATGGACCTCATAAATAAAGATATTGGGGACCTACAGACACTGGATCCTACCCAGTTCGGATTTGTTAAGGGCAGATCCTGCTTCTTAAACCTGGTTGATTTCTTTGAAACAGTCACCAAAGCTATTGACGAGGGGAAGGTGGTCCACACAGCCTACCTGGACCTCACAAAAGCCTTCGATACAATACCCCACTCGGGCATTATAGATAAGCTCACCAGCTTAAATATAAACTCCTATGTCACTAGATGGATTGCAAACTGGCTCAAGGACAGAACCCACATGGTTAGAATTGCTGGAGCCATGTCAGACTCCAAACCAGTTACAAGTGGTGTCCCACAAGGCTCAGTCCTGGGACCTCTCTTGTTTGGTATATATTTCTTGGAGGTGCAGGCCAACATGGAAGGACTGTGGCTGACCAAGTTCGCAGATGACTGCAAACTGGGTGCCATAATCGACTCTCCAGCCGACACAAGCATCCTCCAAAAGGGTCTCATAGAAACAGACAACTGGTGCCAGAGCCATGGCCTCAAGCTAAATGCCAAAAAGTGTATAGTCATCACCTCTGGCAAAATAAAGTGCTCACAAATTACCACATAGGTGGTAATCCATTAAGTACAGAAGAAGTAATTAGGGGACCTGGGGACCCAAGTTGATAGCAATCTCTCATTTGACAACCACGTGGCCAAAGTGGTTAGAAAAACATTTTATATAGCCCACCTAATCATGAAGGGATTCACATCTAGATCAGGGGAGGTCATCGTGCCTCTTTACTCATCCCTCATCAGGCCCATAATTGAGTACAATGCCCCTTTTGGGATGTACTTTACCAGACACCTGCAGCAACTGGAAAGACCCCAAAAGTACCTCACCAAGAGGATCAAAGGGCTCAAACAGATGCCATATGCTGCCCAGTTAAAGAAACTCCAGCTCTACTCAGTGGCATACCGCCTGTTCAGAGGTGATCTGTGCCTGACATATAAAGCCATGTCCAACCCGGAATTAATGGACATGCTGCACCTCAGAAAATCCAAATCCCATCGAGCTACGCCGAGAGACTTGAACCTCAGCACTGAAATAAATAGGACATGCTGGAGGGACAGATTCATAACCCAGAGACTCCCTTCATTCTGGAATAAAATCCCAGTCCAGGTTAGGCAGAGTCCCTCATTGACTCTCTTCAAGAGGAATCTTGATGAGTGGATGGGAGATCGTAGGTTTACCCTGGGTATCACTTCTGTGTCACTGTTAGACAGAGGCACAGTATACTAACCTCGAAAAAGGGCATAGCAAAATAAATTTAAAATGGGTGGCAAAAGCCAAACACATTCTGGCTAGGCTTATAAATGCCCTAGGGCAGATAGCCTAGTATGAACCTATGAACCTATGAACCTATGTTAGCTATTTCATGTTAGTGCTTGTTAACCTTGTTTTCTCCTCTTTGTATTTACGATTGCTCTTCACTATTTTTCTTGTAATATTGGAGCTTTTTTCCTTGGGCCTCCACTGAAAAAGGGTCTCTACCCAGTTGTACTAACCCAGTTAACAAATGCCAAATAAATACATAAATAAATATTTTTCTGCATATTACAAAAGGCTGTTATGTTGCATTAGATAGCTAGTACATAGCATAGACTAGATTCAGATCTGCTGAATATAGACTGTATTGTTACACTTGAGCATTATTTAGCCATCTTAAATTAGGGGGGGTCCTAACTGCACCCTTGTGGCAAATGTGTGTACTGTAAGCCACATCTGAGTTGGAGATTACTGGAGGAAAGCTCATTATGTGCTTTCCATTGGTAGTTTAACTTAAAAGTTTTTAATTTCGCCTATATTTAATCCTTGCATTTATGCTTAGCTGCGCACTACTCTACTGGGTTCAGCGAGGCTGTGAATTGATACAAATGCCTTGAAAGGCAGTTTTCTCCTAATCATCTATTAGTGAACCCACCCAAGCTTCCCTGCTGCATTGTGGTAAACTCAGTTGCACACTGAGAAGCGTTGCCATAGTTTTCATCCCTAGCTTTCAATTAAATAAGCCCCTTTGTTAATTCTAGAACAAATTCTGGTCAAATTAGCCTACTCCCCAGTAAGCAGTTATGGTAAAAACATGTCATGATGGACGGTCAGTTTTCAACCATTTCTCTGGCAAGCCTGATTGACATAAGCATCCTGATGCAATGTAGTAGTTGTCTCATGTATACTAGCAACCACTTATTCCTAAAACAAATAAATACATTATGTGAGAAATGTAATTATGCTATTAATTTGGAATCAGTTCTCTCACATAACAGCAAAATGGACATCAAGCAGGTTGTCAGCACATACACATCACCTCTCACACAAAACAAGGTCACAACACATAAATCCACATATGGAGGTACTCAATAGAAGCCTACCAACAGGTGAGAGACCTTTCAAAGGCAAACCACTTGCACATACTGCTATGCAAATAGAATCTACTAAGCATTAACAAAACACACACCAATGTCTCAAGTAAACAAACCCATAAGGCAAAATACCTAAAACCAAATGTCCTGATAATAGGCAACTACATAGTGAGACACGCAGGTATCCCCCTCAGCAGGATGGACAAGGAGAAGGTCACAGTCAACTGCCTGTCAGGTGTCAGGAGCCATCAAATCATGTACCCACTGAAGTCACTCAACAAAAATTATTATTATGACTCTGTCATAATACATGTTGGGGTGAATGACTTGAGACGTATCTCTCTGGACTATATGAAGAGAGACATAATTGAACTCTCAGATTATGTGTCACAGGCAGGTATGTCTCTAGCTCTAAGCAGCATTCTACTTTCATCCAGGATGATGCCACAATATAGACAAAAAAATAATTGACTTCAACAATTGGCTTAGCTTCTGGTGTCAGTCTAGGGGGATCCAGTATCTGTCAGCCTGGGAAGATGTGGTTGACAGACCACGCTGCTTTGTCAGGGATGGTCTTCACCTGTCTCCTCTATGCATTTGGATGCTGGCAAAGGTGCTTTTCTCCCCCATAGTGCCTTTTGTAGGCAATTTCAAAACAACAAAATTTCTGACATAAAAAAATTTAGTCAAGACAAACTCAAGGAACAGGAAACTGCACTCCATGGAAGCACTCCTCACCTTGGAAGATGCTGACCTCTGTACATTCACTAAGACATGGTTCAAGGCCACAGAGAGCACCCCTACCATGCAAAGCTACAATGCCCACCACATGTTCAGACCCCAAAACGAGCATGAAAGAACCAAAGGTGGAGATTTATCCATCTTCACTAAGGCCAAATACACCACGAGACTGGTTAAACAATCTGACTCTCTTGAGCTACTCCAGATCCAATTAACTATAGGTAAAGCACCCAACCACATCACTGCTAACTACAAGTCTCCCACCAAGAACTAAGAGAAGCACACCACCTACCTGGACTTGCTAAAGTCACTCACCATACAGCTAAACACTTTGGTCATGGGACATTTCAAATATCCTTACATTGACTGGCCGACATACACAAACACAAATATGCTTGCCCTGAGGTTCCTGGACTTTGTCAAAATAAATGCCCTGGAACAGCTTGTCTGCAATCTCACAAAAGGCTCAAATATTTTTGACTTAGTACTCGCTAACACGGGGGGGGGGGGGTCACAGCACTACACTCCTTGCTGCCCTTCCAGGTAAGGTTAGACCATAAATCTGTATCATTTTAAGTAATGATCAGACCTGACATCCCCACAGGAGCAAAAAAGCTGAAATATTTATCCAAGCAAATTATAGCCTACTATGTGATGGTATAAAAAGTTTCAAACCCCCTGGTAACACAGCCAACAATGACTCCTATGCATAGGCGTACACAAATACCCTGTATAACCACCTAAATAACTGTTTAAACTCGTCTGTTCCTGAACAGATCAAAACTAGGTCTTCCCAAAATTACAGGCCACTCTGGTAAACCTCAAGTATGAATAGGTTATATAACAAAAAGAAGAAACTGATGTCTAAGAGCAAGAGGGAACTTACTCAGCAGAAGAAGAAGAACACCCTCCGCAGCTTCAACAAGCAAATCAGATATCTTGTAAAGTTCTTTAAAGCTAGTTATGAAGTGAAATTAGCATCCCTAGCTAAGGATAATTGAAAAGCATTCTTTAGCTACATCTGAACTTTAAAAGGTAACACCCAAGTATATGCCAAACTTATAGTTGATGGTACCTCTCATACTGAAACTGAGGAAATTTCCAACCTGCTAGCAGATAGATTTGGTGCAAACTTCACCCAACTGTCTCCAGCAGACATACCCCAAAGCATACCTTTCACCAGTCCTCTGCCTAGTATCACTAAAGAGCAGATCATATCCATGCTCTCCAAGACCAAAAACAAAGCCTCTATGGGATCAGATAACATCTCAGGCTGCTTACTAAAGAATCTAAAACAAGACCTAGTGGAACCACTTGGCAATCTATGTAACCACAGCCTGAACACTGGCTTTATTCCAGCAAAGTGGAGAACAGCAACAGTAATCCCCTTGCACAGAGGGGGTCCATCAACTGACCCTGGAACTATAGACCCATAAACCTAACCAGCCTTATCTGCAAGGCCATGGAAAGAATCATCATGGAAGTTATCAAATATGACATAGCTGACCTTCAAACTCTTGACTCGATCCAGTTTGGCTTTGTTAAGTTTAGATCATGTTTATTGAACCTGTTAGACTTCTTCATGAATGTCTCCAAAGCAATTGATGAAGGTAAAACAGTACGTACTGCCAATATTGACTTAGCCAAGACTTTTGATACAATCTTCCACTCAGATATCATTGAGAAACTCTCACAGATGGGGAGTAACCCATATGTTACTATATGGGTAGCCAACTGGCTCACCGACAGAACTCAAGGTTGGGGATTCCACCTCTACCAAAAGACCAGTTACCAGTGGCTTACCACAAGGATCTGTGCTGGGCCCTCTACTGTTTGAAATCAAGTTCGCAAAAGTCCAGGCAAATGTATATGGCCTGTGGCTTACCAAGTTCACTGATGATTTCAAAGTGAGTGCATTTATTGCGTCCCCAAATAATGTTAACATATTAGAAAAGGGCACAGATGAACAGTGACCTGAAGTGATGTGCACAGTGCTAAGTATAAAACAAAGGAAGACAGCAAGAAATATAATTCAGAAATATTTAATTGCTGAGCCCTTTCTTCCTGCTATTGTCAGGACTTCATCAGAATAAAGAAACATGACAAGCAACATATTTATATAATCACAAACAAATAGAAATCATCTAAATATAGCTAAAATTTAAAGGGGTAATAATTCCTTTTTATGTATATAAATGTTTTCAAAAGCCATAAATACAAGGTCTGAGCATTTCTTCAATACAAAAAACATAGTTGAAAAAGTTTCAAATGAATAAAATATGAACATGTAAGTTTCTTACACAGAATCAAAACTTTTAAAAGACAGAATAACAAGTAAAATAACTAAAGCAAGAAAGGTGTTGAGATTAGGTGTACACAACAGTGACTATAAAAGTATCAACAGGAAAGTCTTATCATAATTTGGCTGCTCTACATTTAAGCATAGGTTTGATGGATACATAATCATCCAAACCAGGAAAGGTGAATGCATTCAATTTAAACTGCCACAAGAGTTCTATATATTGTAGCATGTTCTCCCAGTCACCTCCCCTATAGGCAATATCTACTTGTTCTAGAATACCAAACAAAAACTCATTGTGGCAACGTTTTGACAATGAATGCTTGTACAGGACATTGTTTGCATTCTTGACTTTGATACTGTAAATGTGTTCATATTTTCTTATTTTTGAGACTCCTCTTGGTCTTACCAGCATAAAAACAAGAACATTTTTTACAAATAGCTAAATAAACAATTCCTTTTGTAGCACAGCTGCCTTTTCTAAGTTCAACTTTAGTCCAACTTGCATTCTCTAATACGATATTATACCTATCTAATATTTATCTACTTGCCCACAATTCCCACATTTCCTAGTCCCTAAAGTTTCTTTCTTTTTTAAGAGAAAAGTTTGCTTAATATATAGTCTTCCGATTTCTACCTGGCTTGGATACAAATGTTGGATTCATTCCCAAAACATCTGCAGTGTCAGAATTGTACCTTAACATGTTCCAGTTCATAATGGCAACTTCTTTAATTTTGGAGGCGACATAGTTGAATTCCACTACCATGGACCTCTCAACCTTTGCATGTTCACTATTTAGATTTGTTGAATTTATTTTGGGGTCCACAAACTCATAACTCAGAATTCTTCTGACACCTTCTCCCTTAAACCTATACCTACTAGCTATATTAAATCTTTACTTCTCAAACTAAAACCCTGCTCTGTATCTGCAGACAATCTACCTCCCCACTTTTTCCAGCTAGCTGCAGACTCTATAGCTCTCCCAGTTTCTATACTAATTAACTGATTTATCACAGAATCTAAGTTTCCTCTATTCGGAAAAAATCTATATTCTACCCATTCACAAAGGAGGTAACTCTATTGAAATCTTCAACTTCAGACCCATAGCTATCTTTTCACCTCCCTCAAAAATACTTGGAAAATGCATGGATAACAAGTAATGGAACACTTACTTCAGGAAAATCTGCTTACCCCTACACAACACGGCTTTTGTCCTAAGCATAGCACCACTATTGCCCTACTATCCTTCATCAATACTATTTCTCAAGCCAGAGACAACAATAAACTGGTGTCGTGCTTATCCCTAGATCTTTCTAAAGCATTTGACACTGTGTCTCACTCCTTTCTTCTGGACAAACTCACTAACCTCAATTTCTCCTCCTCTGCTACTGCCTCATTTTCCAGCTACCTCTCTGACTGGCTACAATCAGTAAAATGGCTCTCAGCACTCTCCCCTCCACTCCCCATCAAAATGGATGCTCCCCAAGGATCTATTCTTGGGCCACCACTCTTTAATATCTTTACTAATCTGCTCTATACCTCCTCTCCTCAGTCTACTCTAATCTAATATGCTGATGACTCTACTGTCATCACTACTGCTGATGCCCTCTCTGACTTACATTCCATGACTCAGAAATGCTTCAACTCTGTCGAGACCTGGCTTTCCCACAACCAGATAATTCTGAATGCTAAAAAGACTAAACTATTACCTTTTCTCCCCAAAAGCCTGAATAACCTGAAATCCACTTTTATTATCCATTGTCTAGATAATACACCCATCTTAGTCAAACCCTACACAAAACTTCTAGGGGTTATAATACACGACTAACTGAAATTAGATTAGCATGTCAACAATTGTATTAAAAACCATCAAAAACGTGGCCTGTTATATAGAAATAAAAACTTCCTATCTAACAAGTCCATGGTTTCCCTCTCTCATGCCTATCTCCTACCTAGCCTACTGTACAGCTTTCAGATTCTCTCTAACCTCCATACCACCCTCCTAACTAAACATGAAAATACCTATAAAAAAGTGGCTAGATTTGCTGCTATTCAAAGCTACAGATCTCATCACTGTCCCTCTTTAAAACACTTAAACTAGCGGGCACTACCCACCTGCTCCTACTCTCCCAGCTTCATATTATCCACTCTATCTTATACCAACCATCTTTGTGTCCCAGCTTGACTCCTCTTAGCTCCTCATACACCCCTTCCAGGTCTCTCCGAAGTTCAGACCAAAACCTATTACACATCTATATACCCAAGAGAAACATTGGTCAAAACCTCTATAGCTCATAGGTTCATAGTTCAGTACTAAGCGAACTGCCCTTGCGAGCCATTTTAAGACTAGCCAGTTACCCCTTGTGAGACTCAAGTCCTGCACCTTGTTTTGTAAGGCAAACACCATAGCCATTAAGCCACCCTCCCATCCCCATGCTACCATCTCCTGGAACAAACTCCTACTGAACATTTCATCTATTAAACAACCAAATGTATTCAAATCAACTGCCAAAGACCACCTAAAAAGACACTGGGTATATGACTGTACTCACCCCCCTTAAACTGTCATCTTTACCTATTTTTAGTACTCAGCCTTTTACTGGCTGCTGTCACTTGTAGAGCCATATATCTACCTCCTCTTACCTGGGTTATTGCCTCTTACTCCTCCTTATAATTGCCTTACTTATTTTTACCTGCATACTTTCTCTTATTACAACCACCTGGCTGTGTCAACAACCATTCCCTTTTTATCTTTGATTGTTTATATATTGTATATGTAATGTAGACTCCATCACCCTAGATATTCTCTAGGTTGTACTTTTCTCAACTTAGAACTTTATATTTCCTTTTGTATATTTTCAACTTAAGTAATGTTAAAGCCTTCTTGTTTACATGCTTTTTAGTGTTCAAATTTTAAATGAAAATGTTATGGAAATTTTCTCCCCAGGCCTCAATTGAAAAAGGGCTATCAGCCGGACAAACCCGGTCAACAAATGTAAAATAAATAAATAAAATAAATAATAAAAAAATAAAATGACCAAGTAAGGGTTTGTATGTTGTGCCCCATCCATTGAGAACTTCCTGGGTAATTTTAGTTATTAAACCCCTCGGGTACCCCCTGTCAATAAATAAATTAGAGATGAAAAAAGTCTCCTGGATGAAGTCATCATATTTAGATGTTGTGCCCCATCCACTCAGAACTTCCTGAGCAATTTTAGTTACTAAAACCCAGGGGTACCCACTGTCAATAAGTAAGTTAGAAATGAACATAATCCGCTGTATTAAGTCATAATATTTACATGTCATTCTTGCAGTTCAAATACACTGCCCTTTCACCAGACTCCTTTTCTGACTAAACGGGTTAGCAATCGTGAATGGTAGGTATGACTTAGAGAAAGTTGATTTTCAATGTATTTTTGACTTGAAAGTACCTTGAAATATTATTTAACATTTGTTTACTGGGAAAGTCCGACTTGGTACAAAGCAAATTTTCAGCAGAGCCCCAGGGAAAAACACTCCAGTTACATGTCTCTGTAACATGAGCACCCAGAGGAAACCCATACAAACATAGGGAGAGCATACAGATGGCTCCCCAGCCAAGAATCAAACCAGAAAAACCTCTTTCTGTGAGGCGACAATGCAACCACTGCACCACTGCGCCATCTTAAATTTCGATTCATGTGTAAAAGTACTTAATACTACTTTTGTTGTGGCTAGATGTGAATTTTAAAAAAGAAGTAGTACTATGTAAATACTGAATGAAGTTGCAAATTTCATCATCAGGGCCATCCCAGAGAATAAATATATTATCTAGGAATCTTAGCTACAACTTCATAAAGGGGCTGAAGGAGTTGAATAAACAGTTTTTCTTTCATTCTAACAGGACTAGATTGGCAAGAGTTGGGGCACATGCTGTGCCCATTGCAGCACCCCTGTTTTTCCTAAACATTTCACCCTAATAGAATATAAAGTTAAGTCTAAAAACAAAGTAATATCATAACCTTTAAGTTGCCGGAAACTGAAACTACTTTTTTAAAACAAGGTCAACCCTCTTTTATTGGAATAGAATTCCACATTACAATATTCATAATACGTTTTGGGGAGAGTTACCCCTAATTTAGCTACAGCAAGCATTTGTTTTCTTATGGTTGTCATTGTGGATCTTTTTACTTCCATTGCAGTAGAAAAGGGCTTGGACTACTTGTTTTATGATGGTATTTTCAGCTTCCACCAACTTAAAGGTTATGACATTAATTTGTTGTTAGAGTGAATCAAAGTCATTTTGGAGAACAACTTTATATTGTATGAAGGTGAAATGTTTAGCCAAAACAGGGTGGTTGCAGTGGATGTAGCATGCACCTAGATTTATGCCAATCTAGTCCTGTTAGGTTGGGAGAAAAAAGTGTTTATTCAGCTCTAAATTCAGTCCTTTTATGAAGCTGAATCTGAGATTCCTGGAAGATTTATTGATTCTCTGGGATGGCCCTGATGATGACATTTGCAACTTCATTCATTGTTGAAGTACTGCTACTGTTTTTGTAAAATTCACATCTAGCCACCACAAAAGTAGTATTACATACCTTCACACATATATTGAAATTTGTGAAGGTATTTTCAAGTCAAAATTACATTGAAAATTAACTTTCAGTAAGTCATACCTACCATTCACAAGTGCTCACCCATTTAATCAGAAAAAGAGTCTGGTGAAAGGGCAGTGCATTTGAGCTGCACGAACGACATCTAAATATGATGACTTAGTAGAGGAGATGTCTTTCATCTTCAATGTATTTATTGACACAGGGTACCCCATGGGTTTAGTAACTAAAATCACCCAGGAAGTTCTCAGTGGAAGGGGCACAAAATACAAACCCTACTTGGTACAGAGTTTGTGGATCCCAAAGTAAATTCAACAAATCTAAATAATGAAGATACAAACTTTGAGAGGTCCATGGTAGTGGAATTCAACTATGCTGCCCCCCAAAATCAAATAAATTGTCACTAGGAACTGGAACATGTTAAGGTACAAATCTGACACTATATGTTTCTTGGGAATGGATTCAAAATTTGTATCCAACACAGGTAGAAATCTGAAGAACAAAAATGAAACAAATGTTTCACATAAAAAGAGAGACTTTAAGGACTAGGAAATGTCAAAATTGTGTGCAGTGCAGATACATATTGGAGAGGGATAATATTGTACTAGAGAATGCAAGTTAGTCTAAAGTTGAATTTAGAAAAGGCAACTGTGCTACAAAAGGAATAGTTCATTTAGCTATCTGTAACAAATGTTCTTGATTTTATGTTGTTAAGACCAAGAGGAGTCACAAAAAAGAATATATGAACACATTTACAATATCAAACCCAAGCATGTGAACAATGCTCTGTACAAACATTCATTGTCAAAACGTTCCCAAGATGAGTTTTTGTTTGGTATTTAAGAATAAGTAGATATTGCCCCTAGGGGAGGTGACTGAGAGAACATGCTACAATACCAAGAGGATCACTGGCCTCAAACAAATGCCCTATGCAGCTCGACTGAAGAAATTCCAGTTGAGGTGCATACCGCCTACTCAGAGGTGATCTCTGCCTGACATACAAGGCCATGTCCAACGCAGAACTGATCGACATGCTCCACCTAAAGAAAAGCTTATCCCCTCGAGCCACACGCTCTAGGGATCTAAACCTCACCACAACAATAAATAAGATGTGCTGGAGGGATAGATTCTTGTCACAGAGACTTCCCATGCTTTGGAACAAGATTCCAAACTACATTAGTCAGAGCTCCTCACTAACACTCTTCAAGAGAAACCTTGACGAGTGGATGGGAAACAGAAAGTTTACCCCGAGGATCACTTCAGTGGCTCTGCTGGACAGAGCCACAGGGAACTAATCTAAGGGGGTGGCAAAAGCCAACACATTCTGGTTAGGCTTATTAATGCCTTCGGGCAGATAGCCTAGTACCTACCTATGAACCTATGAACCTACACAGAAAACGCTTGTGGCAGTTTAAATTGAATGCGTTCACCTTTCCTGGTTTGGATGATTATGTATCCATCAAACCTATGCTTAAATGTAGAGCAGCCAAATTATGATAGGATTTCCTGATGATACTGTTATAGCCACTGTTGTATACACCTAAACTTAAATACTTTCTTGTTTTAGTCATTTTACTTGTCATTCTGACCCCCGGATTCACCAATCATCCATGCAGGACTAGCTTAGTCCTGCATGGAAGCGTCTGTTTAGGAGCAGGATGACAGAGTGCCATGCATATCAATGAAGGCGCGTTGCCCGAGCTCCTAGGCTTACACGGAGCATGTACTAGTGCAGGGGGTGTGTTTGAGAGCAGAGCTCTCAGAATAAACATGCCTCTGCAATGTAGAACAGCAGAAAGTAAGAAGAAATGAGTGAGATTGCTCATAAGTGTCTGCAGATCACCACCAACAGTTCCCCATGTGTACAACAGCAACAGTACAGAAAAAGTAAATGAAGAAACCCTTTTATTTTTTTTAAAAATCCGATTAAAGCTAACCGTAGGTTCAAGGATGTGCCCATCGCTTAGCTACGGTTAAAGCAGCTTAAAATCCTGAAGAGGATAACAAGGAAGACATATGCATATAAAGCAGCACAGCAATAGTGTAGTGGGTAGAGCATTTGCCTAACGAGCAGGCATCCCCGGTTCGAGTCCCACTGCAGCACAGTCTATTTTACATGGCAAAGCATGTTATAACCAATATTTTTCTTGCAAAATCCACTAAATAACGCATATTTATGAACTAGGAATCAAAAAACAGCTGTACGCTATAGTGTGGATACTGAGGAAGTCCAAATTGTAGTGGATGAAAGCGCTTAATTGAATGTTTTAAAGAAGTCATGTTTTTTGTTTTTTATTCCTATCAAACTGGTAGTATTATTGTTTGCTGGACTCGTGTTTTCTACTAGCGTATCCAAACTATAGTGTACAGCTGTTTTTTTTTTTTATTCTTGCTTGTCTTAACACTATTTTTTGGGATATTTATGAACTAGAGTACTGCAGGAAATGCACTTGTGAAGTATCAGTGTCATAATGAATAAGGCACTAGTAAGTAGGTCTAAGCACAATTAAGCAGTAATAAGCATATGTAAACACTAGTAAGCATGTTTGAGTGCGTTTACTTGTGGGTAACCACTGCCTACACAGATTAAGCAATCTGGAAGCTTATTAAATATAAGAAACTGTAACCTGAAGTTAGCAGTGCTTAGTTCAGCGCAAACACACGCACACCTATTTACAATTGCTTTAAAGTGCCTTTATCACTCTTTATCCAATGGCCCATCTTCTGCCCAGCAACAAAATAAACAGCCTCTGCAAGGCTCAAACCCAGGATCTTGTATATTACAGTCATAGTAGTTAACCACTAAGCCATCCCAGCAATATGTAAAACTGAGGTTTCAACAAACAAATCCTCACTATAGGAAAATCAAACTGAACATGTGAAATGAATCTATGTACACTGTGATGTTGTATAACCTGCTACATAACATACATATGTGAACTGGAGTACTGCAGTAAGGCCAGATGTGAAGCATTATTGTAATAAAGTGTTGAATTCCCCAGGACCCCATACAGTGTATTTACTCATGAATCACAGATACCAGACACAGGTATAACATGTAACAATAAATCAATGTCAAAAGGAGAATATAATGCTAATTAGATATTAAGCAATACTAAGCATTGCACAGGTCAGCTTATGTGGTGTAAGCAATGTGTAGGCCGGCTAACTCAATCTGCCCAGTGGTATGCCCCTTTAAGCAATGTCAACATTAGGTAAGCAGGTGTGCCCATAGATTAGCCTTTACAAAACCATCCAATCATGGGAAAGTGTGGGAAATTGGGCGTATTTAAACCCCACAGGCGCCAATAATTCCCATAACTGGTTCCAGCTCCCTACTGTAGGCAGAATGGCTGGAGTTGGGGAAGGCACTCAATTTAGAGCGTAACAGTGGGGTACCCAGGAGTCAAGATTCATGGTATGGCTCCTGGTAAAACACCATGAAGAGAGACTACTGCATGGCCAGTACCATGGCTCTCAGTATAAAGCAGAGGCCTGGGACAGTCTCACCCGTGATCTCACCAGTGCCACTGGTATCCCCTGGACTGGTGAGCAGGTCAGCCATCACCATGCTGACCTGAAGCAGTGGAGGGGTGATCTTATGGACCAGTGGATCTAAAAATCCAGGCAGATAGCTGATGCCCCAGCACTGAGTAAGTACTCATTCTGCTACATAGATAATGCTCGCCTAGCTTTTGTATACTATGGATAGGTAATGGCTAAATATCAATGTATTTCTCCAACAGCTGCAGATGAGTGGGCTGCGAACCAGCAAGCCCATGCTGCTAGGCTGCAAAGGCTACATCGCAAGGCAGGTTAGCAATATTCTTGCATGTACTGTCATAACAAATAAATATAACAGTACTAGAAATTGTTGTACCAGAATAAAAATGTATTGTGTATGAGATGTACTGAATAAATCAGATGATATGGCAGGAAGACTGTCATATAGGTGGCGTAGAAAAAAGGTGTAATATCTAGTGATTAAAAGTGTAACCCCCTGGAGTGCTTGTGTACATCCTGCTTTCATATGTTGTTGTAGTGTTGCAGTCTATAAATAGTACTGTTGTATTAAGCAGTCTTACCCACACTGTTGAATGCAGTTAAAATGTGTAGGAAGTTCAGAATAACAATGTTGGAAGTTCCAAGAGGTCAGTCATATAGAACAACTGAGGGAGACTTAGACAGAAACCACTGGAATGCTTTACATCAATTCCCTGATAGCACAGTGTACTGTGATGTCAACTGTAATATTTTTACCACACACAGCAGGGGTTTGAGTCCCAGGAGTGGTAGTAAGTTGTATGCATAATCATACCCCACAACTGTACAGAATATGCTAGAATGTTCAGATAGTACGCTGTAACCATAATCATAACCATCAACTGTACAGACTGTGGCAGAATATTCAGGTAGTAAGCTGTATGCATAATCATACCCCTAAACTGTTCTGATCTGTCCAGCATGTCCAGATAACGGACCCAGATCTGCTGCCCAGTAACCTGTTCCCCTGACAAATAAGTGTGATGATCCAAGAAATTTAGGCAGCTTATACTGACATATAATGGATAGTCAGACTTGAACATAAGAAGAGAATGCATATGGAAACAAGCTTGTCATTGTAGCATCTCACCCAAAGTGTATGACAGCTATTCCAAAATATGTCACATTAACACCTGCATCCTGTCAAGCCTTGACCAGAGTGTGTGCAATAATAGACTGTTAGCTGTATAACATCAACATGGCATCTGGGAGTATGTGTAGAATTTGTCAGGTAGTGTTAACAAAGATTTCCCTCACAGCTATAACAGGTAAGAGGTGTCGACTGTAGGTACAACACAGTTCACTCATATACTTGTCTACAAGCATGGCATCTAGGAGTATGTGTAGAATTTGTCAGGTAGTGTTAACAATGATTTTCACAACAGCTATGACAGGTAAGAGGTGTAGACTGTAGTTACAACACAGTTCACTCATATACTTGTCTACACGCATGGCACGGTAGTGTTAATGATTTTCTCAACAGCTATGACAGGTAAGAGGTGTAGACTATATGTAAGACACAGTCTACGTATATACTAATCTACAAACATACCATTGTACAAAGTAAGGCCATTGAGTAGTGTAATAATACATGTAAGGGACAGATCACTGCAGTAACTAAGAAAGTTGTGAAATCCACAGGGATATATTATTTGTTAATTGATGTCTCTCTCTCTCTCACCTCCACCATATGTGCAACAATAACTTAATTAAACACCTCAGTGGGTATGTGTACACTCCATACTTTTTTGGGACATATGTCCTAATGGTTTACAAATATTTACATTTGGTTCTATGCATGTGCCATGTTAAAATACCCCCATACTGGTGGCCTGTTGCCATCAATGAAACCTGCATGCTGTTGTAATGGCCACTGTTGTCCCATATATGCATATGCTCTGCTTGCTCTGCAACTGTTGTAAATCTGGTGTCATGGGTTAATGGGAATACCTATGCATGCTGTTATAACTAAACCTGAATGCTGTTGACTATTACTATCCCATATCATTCTTAAAACTGCAACACCACACTTCATATAGGAAGGACGGTCCAAGCGGATCCACATGTCCCACCTCAGTTGGCCATGGCACCAGGCACCAGGCACCAGCACATCTGGGGCCCAGCCTGGGACCTCCTCCTTCATTGGCCCTGCACCACTTTTGGGTGGAACCGCCACAGGGGATGGGGTTCTTCCTCCCCCCGGGAGCGGGGGCAGAGAGGTACCTGTCACCCACCATCAGGTTCAGGCTGTGGTGCGTAGTCAGCTCAACAGGGAGTTTCTAGACTGGCTATGCCAGCTTGAGGGCTGCGTGGCACAATTAGAGGGCTAGCCTGCCCCTCCTACACAGGCCCCAGCACAGCCACCCTTGGGGCCATGAAGGTGCAGTGGTGACTGCCCATGGGTGGGGACCTCAGTCCCACTGTTTCCATTTGGGGGCTCATGGGCTTGCGACTTCCAAACACCCCTCCCCGTCCAAGGCGTATACCCCCCACATGTGTCATATACTGCCCCTGTATGCTTCTTGTTTGTCTTGTCTGTTAACCTGCCCAACCTACCTCCCCAAATATACCTACTACCCCTCCTCAACATCCCACTCTCACCTAAATAAAAAAGGTCAATCTGTTCCCACAAAAAAATTCACCTCATACATAGCTGTCCATTTTGCACACATGTCCACTGGACACATGTAATCTGGCCTAATTGGCATCGCAACAAATTATTGTTGTCCTCACCCTCTGCCAGGGGTTTGAGTGCCCAAATCTACCACCAAATTTAGTGTATATACACAGATGTTGCTGTAGAAGAAATGGGCAGCTATGGACCTTCCCTACACCATTCCTGCAATCCCTGGCTATTTTCCCTGCTGTCTTTCCCTCTTTGTGCCCCTTTTTTCACCACTTTCCTATCAACCCCTTTTTCTTTTCTTTTAAAGAAATTAGCACAGGGGTAAGCAGGAGTAAGCACTTTTAAGCAGCAGTGAGCGGGTTTAAGCCTGTTTGCATGGGGGTAAGCAATGCCTTCACAGGTTAAGCAATTCAGAAGCTGAATGTAAGAAACTGTAACCGGAAGTTAGCAGTGCTTACCTCCATGCAAACCCACTTACAACTGCTTTAAAATGCCTTAATCACACTGTATCTAATGGCCCGTGTTCTGCCAGCAACAAAACACAGCCTCTGCAAGGCTCGGACCCAGTACCCTGCACACCATAGACAAAAAGATTTATCACTAAGCCATGACAGATGTACATAAATCTGATATTTTCAGAAACATATCATCCAGCCCAGTAATGCTACAGAGAATGTAACCAACATCTATATGTATGTGTGTGTGTAAATATATTAATATCTAAACAGATACAACATATTTCTATATTTATATATATATATATATATATATATATATATATATATATATATATATATATAAATATATATATATATATATATATATATATATATATATGTATATAGATTTATATATATATATATATATATATATATATATATATATATATATATATATATAGATACATCTATATAAATATATATGAACATATATAACATATATACATGCAAATGCCTACTTCGACACATAAATATGTCTACACCTATATGTCGACATATGCACACTAAGGTACATATATGTACACAGGTATATAGCTATGTAGGTATATACGGACATAGTCATACATATGTAAGCAGATATATATATATATATATATATATATATATATAGATATATGTGGCCATACATCTGTAGATAACAATGGTAGATTAACAAAAACACATATTTCCACATGCACTGTTAATGGGGTTGAGAGGCCCCAAACAATATACGTCTTGTACGAATAGGCATACCCCCCCAGCCAAACATGTCTGCCCTGCAATACACTACCAAGTGTTGCAGATCCCATAACCAGGACCTAACATGACATAGGCACAAGATGTTAAGATACAGTTGTGTGAAAGTGCATAACCACAACCAATGAGAACAGAGCCACAGCCACATATGGCAAGTTAACATAATATTAAAGTATATGGACTATCTGTTCAACACCATCCTCATATGTGCCACTCACACACTAACCCTACATATACTGGGCCACTACACAGTTTGGTCTGATGGCTGACTGTGGTATGGGACATGTGTGTGTATGGCCCTACAGACATGTAAGCCAATATGGTAACATACAGAGGAGCAGCATGTAATATCAGATAGGATAGGACCTAGGACGATGACAACTACCACAGTCTGTGCACAGGCCAAGGTACATAATAACAATACACACACACTGTCGACATTCACCATAAGTACACAGACCTCAGTACTGTACAAACAACCACAGTATGTCCAGGTTATGTCATCAAATATAACCCCTACTGTGCATAACATGTGTAGCAATCTGATATATCACTGGCTTGTTATCAGATATGATGACACTGATTATGGTGTACAGTATATATGCACCTCTTAATGCATGACATATGTACAAAGGTTGACAGAGTTGTGGCTGGTAGCACATACACAGGGCCAATATTGACATGTTGCTGTGATAACCTCATACATTTACTGTCATAACAGGGTTTGTTGCAACATATGTCCTATGAGGGATATGAAGTCAGTAACTGTTACGGCTTTCACTATCTACAGACTGCAATCCTCACACTACCTTCTGCAGTTCACAGATAGATACTCTGTGGGTAACACATGAAACCAAAGGCACAACGCACTGCCCAGTCTGCAGATTACCCTGGGGATTCCTCATAAACATAGAGCTGACATGGCATGTATTGAGACAAGTAGGACAGCCATACACACACACACACACACACACACACACACACACACACACACACACACACACACACACACACACACACACACACACTGTTAAACCAACATTACTCCAAATGTAGTATAGCAGCACTTACAGTCTGTAGTCAGGTCAGGCACATCCCCCTCCTGTGTGTTTCCCTGTTTCCACAGTGTATGTTGTTAGAGGTAAATCCTCAAGCCATCTGAGATGCTGTTTGCCAAACAACAGATCTAGTTCCTGCTCACAGTGAATGAAAAGGGCCAACACCAACATGATGTTCCTAGATATTGGAGTGTGTTCTCATGCAATTGGCTATGGGAATGTTACCACAGCTGTTCCACATGCAATCAGCTAGGGGAGGGTTGCAATTTGTGCACAGGCCATCAGCTGATCATGAGCATCACTTAAAATACACATGCTGCTGCTTCCTAAGCAAAGCAGGTATAGGTCTCCGGATCCACCAGAGAGGGAGTGAGAGAGGCAGACAGAGGCAAAGACAAGTCAGGGAGGGGTGGGAGAGTAAAACCTAAGCATGTTTGTGTCATACACCTACCAGCACAGGGTATCAAACCCCTGATGACTATGTAGTCCTATCACAGGTCTATGCAGTTATTGGATGCACCACATGGCTTACCTGCTGTGGAGCCCTCAGAACATATATGTGATGGTGAGTGACATCTGCAACATGGATACAGTAGCTATACAGTAGGTGACGTACACGTGCCTGTCCACATAAACTGCTGCCACCGTCAATATAGCCACACTCTCACAGGGACGCACATACACTGACACACTTGGCATGGCCAGGATTAAAACTCATCAGTAGTGGGATTGCCAAAACACATTACTGTGCAGGTATCACATGCACCACATGGGTCATATGGAGGTTGTATGGGCAAAGGGTATGGAGAGGTGTATGACATCAGATAGCATGCTTCAGTATGCCAATGGGGGTTGTAGTGAGTGTGGATGTGAACATACGCACCATACAACACACACACAAACACACAGGGTGCCAGTACTGACATGCCTGGGTGCATGTCCTGTGCCAGATGACTATACATGGCTAGGCGATGTGCATATCTTGGCATCAGGCCACGTGACAATGGTCTGCATTGTGGCTCAGGGTTGTGATTTATGCATTTGCCCACACAGGTAGGTATTGTATCCCCCATCCAGTCACTTCAGTGACTATTGTGTGTGGCCAATACTGTGCATCGCTTGCCATGTATGTGTTCCTTAGTCCATGACATGGATGGTGTCTGGGATGTGCACACCTCTCACATGCATGTACAGTGATGTGGAACTGTACCTGGGGTGTCTGGTCCATGTTGTGAATGCAGATTATCATCAGATGTGCCAGTCTTGCCCACTTGTGGCGGGAACTGGTAAAGGGCAGCAGGTTTACCCTGCAAATAAATTGATAGCATGCTAATGGCATTCCATGGTGTTAGTGGCATCTGTCCATACAAGGCATGTTGTCAGGCATGGTATGTCCTTTGCAGGTCATATGTGATGGCACCACACTGTCTGCATATACTTGCATATCGGACAGATGGACAGGGTGCCATGCCCTCTGTAGCCCACTGCTATCACTCCATAGTTACTATCAATGGCCAATATGCAGAGTGCTACCCACATAGTGGCTGTTGCCTAGGCATGTGTGTGTATGAGACATGGGCTGAGAGTGTGCTCTGAGTAATACTGGGGTTGCTAACTGTGATTGCCTGGGCTTGATGTCACATGTATGGGTATGGCTTTGCACCCCAGCCTCCCAGCTATTTCACATCTGTTATGCCTGTATGGTGGACACTGCAATATATAGTAAGGCCATCATATAAGAATTACGCAAAAGCCACTCCACATTGGCCGCAGGTGTCACACACTCACAAGCACCTCCACACAGGATACAAGTTACAAACACACATCATGTCTGAGAGTAGAACCCCTACCTAACTAGTTTATTACACTACAGCACTACACAGTTATAGTATACACCACAGAGATTACTGGAGTACTCCTTCCCCAAAGGTGTATATCACATTGGATGACATCAGCAGGTTTGCCAAAGTAGAACATTCTAATTGTAGTGAGTGTGACTAGCCTAAAATGCATTGCTTCCTACACAGACAGCGACACGCACACAAAACACCTGCAACCAACATGTGTGGGTATAGAATCCCTAATAGAGGTCTATATTACACTACAGCATGGAGCTGTTATAGGACACACCACAGGAATTACTGAAGAGCACCTTCCCCAAAGGTGTATTTCACAATGAATGGCATCAGCAGGATTGCCAAAGTAGGACATTTGAATTGTACTGAGTGTGACTAGCCTAAAATGCATTGCTCCCTATACAGACCGTGACACACGCACAAAACATCCACAACCAACATGTGTGGGTATAAAACCCCTAACAGAGGTCTATATCACACTACAGCATGGAGCTGTTATAGGACACACCACAGGGATTACTGGAAAGCACCTTCCCCAAAGGTGTATTTCACAATAAATGACATCAGCAGGATTGCCAAAGTAGGACATTTGAATTGTAGTGAGTGTGACTAGCCTAAAATGCATTGTTCCATACACAGACATTGAAACACACACAAAATATCCTGAACTGCCATGGGTGGGGATGGAATCTTACCACAGTTCTAAATCACACTATAGCAGTACGCAGTTATGTCACGTGCTACGGAGATACTGGGCTACCATCTTCCCAGAGGTGTATTTCTAGGTGAGTGACATCAGCAACCTTGCCAAAGTTGAGCATGTGAATTGTAGGGAGTGTGAGTGCCCTATAAAGCATTGCCTCTACAAAGACAGACACACACACAAGCTTGTCATGTCTGGAAGTAGAACACCTACCTAACTGCTTTATCACACTACAGCAGTACGCAGTTACAGGACATGCTATGGAGATTAGAGGGCTACAACCATCCCAGAGGTGTATTTCTAGGTGGATGGCATCAGCAGCCTTGCCTAAGTTGAGAATATGAATTGTAGGGAGTGTGAGTACCCTAAAAATCATTGCTCTCTGCACAAACAGACACACACACTTGCCATGTCTGGGATCAGATCACCTACCTAACTATTTTATCACACTACAGCAGTACATGGTTACAGGATGCGTTATATAGATTATTGCACTACAACCGTCCCAGAGGTGTATTTCTAGGTGGAAGACATCAGCAGCCTTACCAAAGTTGAGCATTTGAATTGTTGGTAGTGCAACTACCCTAAAAAGCATTGCTCTCTACACAGTCAGACACATACACAAACACAGTTGCCAGGTCTGGGACTAGAACTCCTACCTAACTAGTTTATCATACTATAGTAGCACACAGTTATGGGATGCACCACAGGGATTACCAGGCTACAACTCTCCCAAAGGTGTATTTCACATTGGATGACCTCAGTAGGCTTGTCATAGTAGGGCTATGGGGAGGGCAGTGTGTGTACATGGGCCATAACCCATTCATCTAGGGGTTGACACACCACATGCAGGTACACACAGAGTCATATTTCACAGGTACGTGTATACAACTACTAGATGACTATTTCCTTGAACAGTCATGTTGCACAGCTGACACGTGCACCACATAGTCTGTCATGCTGACAGATACTGGTGGCTAGTATCTGCAGTGAGTGACATCTGCACCTTATGTGTTTGGGGCCCTTTGGCTGTGTGCTGGGTGGGACAGGCCTGGATGGCTCCTTGTCACAGTCACCCTCTTCCACACATCTATGTCCTTCTACCTTTGGCTTATTATAGTGTGCTGTCCTTACATATATGTCTGTATTTCTATTCACTGTGTGTGCAAGGCATGAGTGGTGCATACCGACCAGTGTCTGCACTAACAACTGTGACTCCTATATATGTCTGGTCCACTGGTATTTGCAGACATGGCCTTCATGTATTTAAGTGTGTGAGCATGCCCAGTATGACCTTTCAGTATGTTGTTGACTGACATTTCTTTCATTTCCTTGTGTGTGTGAGCATGCCCAGTATGGCCATCTGTATTGCATGTGTGGATCGAGTCCAGGTAGTTTGTACTGCAGTGCTGACCTTTGTGTTGTACACCGACAGGTAGCATGCTGTCTCTGCAGGTTATCCATCGATCATTTCGCATTGACTGTTACTACATTTCTGCATAGTGGGGGGGACACACCTGACTGTTTCTGCATTTCTAAACAGGTGGGGAGCACACCTGACTGTTACTATATTTTGACATAGGATGGGGGGCACACCTGACTGTTACTATATTTCTACATGGGATGGGGGGGCACACCTGACTATGTCTACAGTTCTACACAAGATTGGGGGGGTACACCTGACTGTTAGTATATTTCTACGTAGGATGAGAGGGGGCACACCTGACACTTGTACACATTTGCAAGGACTGTACTGGTATGTTGGGTACTCCATTTCAGGCTGTAGTCTTACCTATTGTGCTGGCTAGAGGCATACCAATGTACTATAGATCTTAGCTTTTAATTACCTACATATTGGTTTCTGATGTCCTACCCTTCAGAACTGACATCCCACTGCCTGACCTGCTGTAGTCTGTCTGTGTAGGCCTGGGGTGGGATACCCATAGGCCTCATTCAGAGGCCATAGCATAGCCTTTGTTTGTGTTTGTCTACACGTGTCCTGCTGGCTGTGACTGTTGGTTATGTGGACCCCCCCCCCCCGACTGGCATGTGTGAGTCACTTACCTTGTGGGTGTCCCAGTATTGAGGGTGGTGCTGCAGGGCTGCCTATATCAGATGCATATAGTACACTCCCTACACATGGTTAGGTATGGGTAGTGTAATGTTTGGCATCCCTTTTACTGTATGTGAGAGTCAGAGAGAGGTGTTATTACCTGGGTCCCTCCTGTGTCAGTGTATGTGCTATGCGTTGCCTCTTTGCCAAGGCCAGGGTATACTGGGCATGCCTCCTACTGCCTCCTCTGAGTCACTCTGTACATGTGCAGACCTTGGGCAATGTTGGGGGGCTGTGTGGCCCTGCCCCGTGCTGTTCCTGCTGCAGCTGTTTCCGCAGGATCATATTGTGTAGCATGGCACATACAAGGACGATTTGGGTACATGCAGCTGGTGAGTACTACAAGCCTCCACCGGATGTATCCAGGCACCTGAACCATGGCTTGAGCATTCCAAAGACATGCCCTACTACAGTTCTGGTCTGTATGTGTGCCTCATTATGGAGTTCTTGTTTGGGTGTGTGTGTATTTCTGATGGGTGTCATCAGCCACGGCTCCAGTGCGTATCCAGCATCCCCCACTAGGTGACCGTGAGGGGTGTCCCCATTGGCAAATCTCTGTTACAGCTGCATCAGATGCCAGATGTGGGAATCTTGATAGCTTCCAAGGCTGCCAGCACACACATTCATTATTATGCCCTGTGCATCGCACACGACCTGGCAGTTAATGGAGGAGAAGCGCTTGCGGTTGCTGTGGACCCTACCCCACTCACCGGGTGGTGCTTTGATGCATATGTGTGTGCAGTCTATAGCACTCACTACCCCAGGGTATTCTGCTATTTGGTGGAACAGTTGCATATTGCTGGCCAAAGCCTCATGAGTGTTGGGGAAATATATGTGCTCACCGACATATGCTGACATGGCATCCAGGAACTGGTGGAATACCCTGGATGCTGATGCCTGTGAAATCCCCATCATATCCCCAGCTGGCCTTTGGAAGGTACCTGTAGCTAGTATTCTTAGGCCTACACATACTTTGGTATCCACTGGGATGGCTTCCCCTCTGTTAGTTCTGTGTATTAGGCATGGCCGGAACAGCTCAACAATTTTCTGTAGGAGGTCCTTGTCCACCCTATAGTGCTCCACTATCTAAAGCTCATGTAGCCCCTGGTAGGTTACCCTGGGTCTGTACACTCTTTTCCATCTCCTCACTGTGGGTTGGTCGACAGCATTCACATGCTCACCACCCTCAGCCTCCTCCACAAGTTATATGATAGCTATTGCAGCCTCTATCATTTTCTGCTGTGAGTGTTAAAAGTTCCCCGCTTGTTTACACCGGTGGTGTAGAGTGTGGGAAAAACCATAGTGGAAGGTATTTGCTTAGTTTATATTAGTGTTCTGGGCTGGGCTGGTCTGCTGCTTGTAATTGGCTGACTCTGATACATTTCATTTGCCAGCTAAGCCAGTTCTCCTTGATTACCTTCCTACTGCTGTTTTCCCTTCCCATTGCATTCCTGTTTAAGCCCGTGTGCGTGCCATGCAAAACAGTGCTCAAATGTGCTTACTGCTGCTATTTCCTGGTTTAACTTCTTTTTTCTTTCTGTAAAACCTGGTGCAAGGCACATGCACCCACTTAGGCTTTGTAAAGAGTGTTTAAGCATACCCCCTAGCTTAGCTGGGCTAAGCTAGTAGCAATCCTGAGCCACAGGCCTCCAATCTGCTTACAGTATGCCTGACACCCCCCCCTCCCATGATGTCACCTAACTCCTAGGCTTGCACCAAGCAATTCCTTCTCTTACTTTGTTGGGACCTGACTCACATACTGGGGAAAACTGGGACTCACTATCATTCCCCTCATTTGCATAGGATTATCTGATGATGCATAGTTACATGTCTCACACTGAGCCTCCCCCCTTAACAACCACTGCTCACTGACCATGTTGTCTTCTGCCTGCCATTGACTTGCATGGCGGGATACTGATTTTAGTTAGAATGCTTAATTTAGGTTTATTTTGTTATTTTCCCCCAGATCCCATTTGCGCACCGCTGTCCTATGCTTAAACAGCCAGGATAGCCTAAAAACAAATTAAAAGTTGATTTTTTTATTTTTTGTTTTGTTTGCAATGTTACTAACTGAGTATATTTCTACAGATTGCACTAGTCCTGCACGGATGGTCGCAAGCTTCCTGGATTGCAAAATCATCTCATTTGCATGGATTTCTCCTTCTAATGGGGTGATTTGCATACAAGGGCTTAGGTTCATAGGTTCATAGGTTCATACTAGGCTATCTGCTCTGGGGCATTTATAAGCCTAGCCAGAGTGTGATTGGCTTTCGCCACCCTTTGATTCTGAGTTTACTGTGCCCTTTTTAAGGTTAGTTTACTGTGCCTCTGTCTGGTAGTGACACAGAAGTAATCCCCGGGGTAAACCTACGATCCCCCATCCACTCATCAAGATTACTCTTGAAGAGAGTCAGTGAGGGGCTCTGCCTGACATGGACTGGGATTCTATTCCAGAGCGAAGGGAGCCTCTGGGTTATGAATCTGTCCCTCCAGCATGTCCTGTTTATTTCTGTGCTGAGGTTCAAGTCCCTCAAGCTTGTGGCTCTAAGGGATTTGTATTTTTTGAGGTGGAGCATGTCCATTAATTCTGGGTTGGACATAGCTTTATATGTCAGGCATAGATCGCCTCTAAGTAGGCAGTATGCAACAGAGTAGAGCTGGAGTTTCTTTAACCGAGCAGCATATGGCATCTGTTTGAGTCCCTTGATCCTCTTTGTGAGGTACTTTTGGGGTCTTTCTAGTTGCTGTAGGTGTCGGGTAAGGTACATCCCAAATGGGGTATTGTATTCTATTATGGGCCTGATGAGGGATGAATAAAGGGGCACGATGACCTCCCTTGATCTAGATGTGAATCCTTTCATGATAAGGTGGGCTATATAAGGTCTTTCTAACCACTTTGGCAATGTGGTTGTCGACAGAGAGATTACTATCAACTGGGGTTCCCAGGACCCTAATTACTTCCTCCGTACTTAATGGGTTACCACCTATGTGGTAATTTGTGGGCACTTTGTTTTTGCCAAGGGGTATGACTATACACTTTTTGGCATTTTGCTTTAGGCCATGGCTCTGGCACCAGTTATCCATCTATGTGAGACCTTTTTGAAGAATGCTCATGTCAGCTGGAGAGTCAATTATGGTGCCCAGTTTGTAGTCATCTGTGAACTTGGTCAGCCACAGTCCTCCCGTGTTAGCCTGTACCTCGGAAAAATATATACCAAACAAGAGAGGTCCCAGGACTGAGCCCTGTGGGACACCACTTGTAACTGGTTTCGAGTCTGACATGGCTCCAGCAATTCTGACTCTGTGGGTTCTGTCTTTGAGCCAGTTTGCAACCCCTCTTGTGACATCGGGGTTTATATTTAAGCTGGTGAGCTTATCTATGATGCCTGAGTGGGGTATTGTGTCAAATGCTTTTGCGAGGTACAGGTAGGCTGTGTGGACTACCTTCCCTTCATCTATGGCCTTGGTGGCTGTTTCAAAGAAGTCGACCAGGTTCACGAGGCAGGATCTGCCCTTGACAAAGCCGAATTGGGTAGGATCTAGTGTCTGTAGGTCCCCAATGTCTTTGTTTATGAGCTCCATGATGATCCTCTCCATAGCCTTGCAGACTAGGCTAGTCAGGCTTATGGGGCGATAGTTTCCAGGGTCCGTAGAAGCACCACCTTTGTGGAGTGGGACCACTGTTGCTGTACGCCATTCTTTGGGTACATATCCTGTAGTAAGGCTGAGATTGTACAGCAGTTTTACGTGAGGGTTTAGTTCTGCTTGGAGTTCATGTAGGACTCAACCCGGGACACCGTCTGGTCCCACTGATGCAGTGTTTTTTGCTTTGGAGAGGGCAGCTTTCACCTGAGCATCTGAGATGTTAGGGAGGCAGCACTCTGCTGGGATAGATATTTGTTCTTTTTGGGGGGGGGGGGGGAGTTTGCACTAAACCTGTCTGCCAGGATGTTGGCAATGTTTGTGGGTTCAGTGTATTTTTTGTCATTTTGGATCAACTCTGAGCATATCTGGGAGTTGCATCCCAGGTTCCTAACATAACTAAAAAAAGCCTTGTGATTATCTTTAGTGTCCTGTGCAATTTTTCTCTCGAAGCTGGCCTTGGTGGATTTTATAAGGGATCATAGTTTTTTGCTTGTACTGATCAGAGATGCCTTCCCTTTTAGGGATTTTGCTCTATCATGTAAGAGCTTCCTCCTTCTGTTGTACAGCTTATTTATGGCTGCGGTCCACCAGACTGGATGCCTGCCTTTGGAAGATTGGGTCTTGGTTTTGTTTGGGATAACATGATCCATGCATTCCTGGAGGTGTCCATAGAATGCGTTTATATAGGATTCTGCTGTTTGGGCCGTAGTTTCCTCTGGCTCGGGGGGCTTGAAGGATTCCACCTCGGTTTTGAGAAGTGTGAAGTTTGTTTTTGAGAAGTTTTTCACTGTGGTTTTCTGGGCTGGGGGTGGGGTCGGGATGTGGATATTCAGTGAGATTAATTTATGGTCTGATCTCACCAATGAGGGGTATACCTCTGGTATGGAGCATAGAGTACCTATGTTGGTAATGATCAGGTCAAGTATGTTTTCCCCTCTTGTGGGAGTGGTGACTAGTTGTTCCATAGCATTTGAGTTTATAAATTCCAGGAACCTTTGGGCTAGGGTGTTGGGGCTTGAGTAATGCTCCCAGTCTATGTTTGGGTAGTTGAAGTCACCCAATATAATGGTGTTTGGAGAGATCTTCATATTCTCCAGTGTTTTCAGGAAAGCTGAGTGGGATTCCTGATTTTGAGAGGGTGGTCTGTAACATGCTACAAACTGAAAAGCAGTTTTGCCCACTGTTAGTTGCACATGGATGGTCTCCGATGCTTCGTGCAACGCCACTAACCTGGAGGTGTGGGTATCTTTGACAAATATGGATACCCCCCCACCTTTTGTGGTTCGGTTCGAGTTTTGGGGCCGTAAAGCATGATATGAAGTATAACCTGGTAGTGCTGGGGTGCTCTCTGGAGCCTTGAACCAGGTTTCTGTCACTGCACAGATATCAATGTTCTCCATACTGAGGAGGGCTTCGAGTGCGTGCATCTTGAGGTTTAGACTTCTGGCATTTAGCAGCATTACCCTTAGTTTCTTATTTATTGTGTTGTCTATGGAGGTGGGTTTGTCTATTGAGCCTTGCCTAAAAAAGGCACTATGGGGGTGGCAAGAGCCATCGCTTTTCAGCGAGGAAGGACGGTCACACAGATAGTAACAGAAAAAATTATACTTAAATCTTGGAAGCAGTCACTCTTTTTGTTTCTCTGCTGCTAGCACCACTCTGCAGGACCACGAGGAGCTGTTGCTGAGTAGGATAAGCGAAAAAAACGCGCCAAAGCGGGTTTTTATGCAGGGAACTTTAAAGAGCTAGAAATGGCCCAAAACGGCCAATTAACTACAAGATTCTTGTGCTGAGGTCACTCCTTCAGGGACAGATAGGCTGCTCAAGGCTCCCCACTCCCACTGGTGAGCAAAGAAACTTCCTTCTATCCAAGTAAGGAAATGGGCAACACAGGAACTATCCAAAAGTCCAGAATACAGCAAAGCCTGTATAAGGGACTATTCTAGGTTAGGAAAGGCGGGAAACAAGGGATATTTTTTTTTTTTTTTCTTTTTTCACAAAAACAGCAGGAGAAGTACAGTAAATTCAATACACAGGCTAGTGCACTTGAGTGGGCAGCCTCAACAGTTAAATGCAAACAAACAAACTTTAAACAAGTGCAGGTATTGTAAAAACCCAGAAAACAGGCTTAGAGCAAGTAAGTCCATGCAGGATTAGTGCAGGAGCTCTTATGCATGCCCCTGCAGGCTATTCCTGGATCACACATCAGACCTATTGCCTGCTAGAGCTCCTGCACTGATCCTACACGTCATGCAGGGCATAGTAGGGTTACCACCTGTCCCACTTTGCAAGGGACAGTCCCTCTTTGGGAAATTGTATCCTGACAAAAAAAATTAAAAATGGCAAGTGTCCTGAGATTTTAGGACAAATTATTTCCTATATTTATGTAATAGTTGCATAAAACAGTTATTCTGTATCTAAAATACCTAAATGTTATAAGAAACAGAATAAGCAACTAAAATGCTACAAGAATAAGCTTTTATTTAGGCAAAAAAGTTAAGTTCTATCCTTTGTACTGACAGTGAGTATGTGTCGGCCTGTGAAATCTGATGTTTGTACCAAAAATGTCCCACTTTGGCCATTTGAACAGGTGGCAACCCTAGGGCATAGTGAATCTGGGGGATAGTCTTTAAAAAGTTTTGATTCCATGTAAAATACTTACTTGTTTGTATTTTATTCATTTGAAACTTTTTCAACTATGCTATTTTATTGAAGAAATGTTTAGACCGTGTATTTATGGCTTTTGAAATAATTTAAATACACAAAAAGGACTCGCTGTCCCTTTAAAATTTAACTGCTTTTAATTGATTTCTGTTTGTTTGTGATTATATAAATCTGTTGCTTGCCATGTTTCTTTATTCTGATGAAGTCATGACAATAGCAGCATGAAAGAACTCAATTAAACATTTCTGAATTTTATTTCTTGCTAGGTCCCTTTGTTTTGTACTTAGAACTGTAAACATTGGTAAAGGTCACTGTTCATCATTGCATTTGGCTTTATTGGTGACCTTGCTGTTCATCTGGTGATATTACAAAAGAGGCTAAAACAGACAAATGATTGGTGCCAAATTCACAGACTAAAACTAAATGCAAAAAAGTGCATTATCATCCCTTTGGCAAAGAGGAAGTACCTGCAAATTACAATGTTGACAGCACCCCTCCCTACAAGCTGAAACTCAGCGGTGTGAGATTTGGTAACAAAGGTTGATAGCAATCTAAACTTCGATCACCATGTGTCCACAATGGTGAGGAAAGCCTTCTACATTGCGCATCTCATAAGTAAGGGCATTGCATCCAAGACTAAGGATGTTATAACTTCTCTGTGCTTGAGACTTATCAGACCACTATTAGAGTACAACACACTCTTTTGCATGTACCTGAACAGACACCTGGAGCAGCTGCAGAGACCACAGAGGTTTCTCACCAAGAAAATTCAGGGTTTCCAAAACATGACCTTCATGGAAAAACTGAAGCCCTGTCACTGTTCTCTGTATCCTACAGGCTGCTGACAGGTGACTTGGGATGGCATATAGAACAGTCTCTGACTCTGCCCTAATGGAAATGCTGCATATCTGCAAATCAAATGGGATAAGAGTTACTCACTCCAGGGATCTCAGCTTAACCTGTGACATTAACAGAACATGCTGTAGAGACACATGTATCTCCAGGAGATTGCTGCTCTTCTAGAATAAACTCTCAGTTGATGTGAAGAAGAGCTCCTCAGTGAGGATATTCAGGGGTATACCTCTGGTATGGAGCATAGAGTACATGCGTTACCACCTGGTCTGGAGGTAGTACATGCGTCAAGGGTAACCTAGACAATTGGATGGGAGACCTTAAATTCACCCCAGGGGTGACACCTATGTCCCTCATGGAGAGACATTCAGTTCTGATTGCAGACTCACTCTGTGAATAAAAAAACATCTAACCAAGGTCAATTATGGAACAGCAGTATAAAGTGGCTAGGCTTATAAAGGCCCTAGGCCATTAGCCTAGTAACCTCCTATAATCCTGTCAACCTATGGGTGGCCAATGTCAGCTTGCCTATCATGAGGTGGGGGTGAGGCAAACCAGGCTTGGTGCAAGTGCAGCAGTAAAAGCCTGGTGAGCTCCATGCTGCAGGTGGTGCACCACCTGGTCTGGAGGTGGTACACGCGTTACCACCTGGTCTGGAGATAGTACATGTGTTACCACCTGGTCTGGAGGTAGTACATGCGTTACCACCTGGTCTGGAGGTAGTACATGCGTTACCACCTGGTCTGGAGGTAGTACATGCGTTACCACCTGGTCTGGAGGTAGTACATGCGTTACCACCTGGTCTGGAGGTAGTACATGCGTTACCACCTGGTCTGGAGGTAGTAAATGTGTTACCACCTGTTCTGGAGGTAGTACATGCGTTACCACCTGGTCTGGGGGTAGTACATGCATTACCACCTGGTCTGCAGGTAGTACATGCGTTACCACCTGGTCTGGAGGTAGTACATGCGTGGAAATGTGTATGTATGTCCAGAAGGCAGCAATCATGGAGCTGGCATGGCTGCTACTGCAGGGTGGGATTAAGGCATATATACTCCCTGGCTGCAGTATGCCACTGTGACAGTGTCTTCACACTGGCCCTGAATGTAGGTCAGGTTGAGCCTGAGAGGTACTAAGGGATCTTCGGTAGATCTCGTGTCTGAGGAGATGAGCTAACAGCAGCTGATGCTCAGCAGTGGGGATGTTACAAAATATATTTACAGTCTTGTAAAAATGAGACTGAAGAACAGAATAGAATTGTGTAAGTATGTCAAGAAAATCTTTATAATCCAAGTGGGGTGAGTTATTTCAAAGGACGGAGAGAGATACAAACAAGAAGAAAACCGTAAAATATTATGTGTAAAATCATCTAGGGGATAGAAAGTATTTCTTCATAGAAAGGGTAGTGGATGGTTACATCAGTTTTACTGAGAAGGTGATAAACTCAAAACCACTGACAATTCAGTAATGCATAGAACGTTCATTAAAAAAAAAAAAACGTCTTAACCTGGATGAAGATGAAAAAATAATAAATAAATAAGCTGTTAGGCACATAGGATCTGCATCATAACCCGAAGGCAGGAAAATGATTATTTGGGTTATGAAGTTCTTTTCTGCCATCAAAATCCATTTCCTTTTTGTTATCAAAGATAAGATTAGAAACAATTGCCCACAAGAGGTCAGTTTTCTTAGCTGAAGCAGTTACAAACCACTGTACCAAACTGCTTATTAGGGTTGATCCAAGTCCAGATTATGTGGTTTATGCAGAATCAAATGATTGATAAAAGCAGGTCATACTGTTCATATTGAGGTCTGCAGAGTACAGCTGGTTTGAAGTTTATGGCCTTAGCTAATACATTGTTCTGCCAGGTAAAAAAGACAAAATGTATGCAGAATAAATTTCTTTGATGAAGGTCTGCTCTCAGAGTTAATAGTTTTGCTCATCTGCTCCTTCTACTGTATGCATGCTATGAAATCTGCAATCACTCAGAGACTTGCTTTCCACAGTAGGTTACAAGTGTGTTACATTGTGTGGAACACTGCTGTTATTTATCACCCGATCGGCACATTACAGCAAAGACGTCACTTCATTTTTTGGTTATGTTCACTGCTAACAGCCTGCTTCACGCATTATCTTTGTCCTGCATTTCTGTTCATTAATATTTTAATTTTCTCATTTCCACATTTATGCATTTTTGAGTACAGTATTTTACTTCTGTATTTGTCCTCCTCCACCCCTTTTGGATCTTCTTAGGATTATTATCAAAATTATCTAATATCAGTTAGCATGTTTTTATATTATAGGTTCATAGGTTCATAGGTTCATACTAGGCTATCTGCCCAAGGGCATTTATAAGCCTAGCCCATAGTTATGTGGCTTTCGCCACCCCTTTAGTTTGAATAAAAACTATGCCTATCATTTTTCTGTGCCTCTGTCAAGCAGTGACACTGAAGTAATCCCTGGGGTATATCTGCGATCTCCCATCCATTGGTCAAGATTCCTCTTGAACAAGGCCAGCGAGGTGCTCTGCCTCACATGTACCGGGATTTTGTTCCACAGCATAGGGAGTCTCTGGGTGATGAATCTGTCCCTCCAGCACGTTCTATTTATAACCGTGTCAAGGTTTAAGTCTCCGCCCTTGTGGTTCTGAGGGATCTAGATTTTTGAGGTGAAGCATATTCATCAAATCTGGGTTTGACATGGCCTTATATGTCAGGCACAGGTCACCTCTGAGCAAGTGGTATGAGACTGAATAAAGCTGGAGTTCTTTCAGTCGGGCAGCATAAGACATATTTTTGAGACCCTTTATCCTTTTGGTGAGGAACTTTTGGGGCCTTTCAAGCTGCATCAGGTGTCTGGTTAGATACATTCGAGCGGGCATTGTACTCAATCATAGGTCTAATGAGTGATGAGTACAGGGGACGATGACCTCCCTTGATCTAGATGTGAATCCCTTCATGATCAGGTGGGCGATATAGAAGGTTTTCCTAACTACTTTAGCAACATGAGTGTCAAGCGAAAGAGTACTGTCAACTTGGGTCCCCAGATCCCTGATGACTTTTTCTGTGCTCAGTGGATTGTCACCTATATGGTAGCTAGGGGTAACCTTGTTTTTCCCGAAGGGTATGACTATGCATTTTTGGCGTTTAACTTCAGGCCATGGCTCTGGCACCAGTTATCCGTTTCTGTGAGGCCCTTCTGGAGGATATCTGTGTCAGATGTGTTTGCGACTATGGCCCAGTTTGCAGTCATCTGCAAACTTTGTCAGCCATAACCCTCCTGTGTTTGCTTGTACTTCAGAAAAGTAGATGCCGAACAAGAGTGGACCCAGGACTGAGCCCTGTGGGACACCACTTGTGACAGGCTTTGAGTCTGACATGGCTCCAGCAACTCTGACCCTGTGGGTTCTGTCGCTTAGCCAGTTTGCAACCCATCTTGTGATGTATGGGTTTACATTCAAGCTGATGAGTTTTTCGATGATACCTGAGTGGGGTATTGTGTGAAGGCCTTTGCCAGGTCGAGGTAGGCTGTATGGACTGCCTTTCCCTCATCAATGGCCTTGGTGACTGTCTCGAAAAAGTCAACCAAGTTTAAGAGGCAGGATCTGCCTTTGACAAAGCCAAACTGGGTTGGATCCAAAGTCTGCAAGTTCCCTATGTCTTTATTTATGAGTTCCATTATGATCCTCTCCATGGCTTTGCAGATAAGGCTTGTCAAGCTAATGGGGCGGTAATTTCCAGGGTCTGTGGAGGCACCGCCCTTATGAAGTGGGACCACAGTCGCGCGCCACTCCTTGAGTGTATCCTGAGGTGAGGCTAAGATTAAACAGCTGTCCTAACTGTGGGTTTAATTCCTCGTTGAGTTCATGAAGCACACAGCCGGGGACACCATCCGGTCCCATGGATGCTGTGTTTTTGCCTTAGTGAGGGCAGTTCTCACCTGGGCGTTGGAGATGTTTGGGGGCTACAATCCTCTGGAATAGATATCTCTCCTTTGGGGGAGGGAGAAGTTTGCACTGAACCTGTCAGCCAGTATGTTAGCAATGTGTGTAGGTTCAGTAATTTTCACATCATTTTGAACTAATTCTGAGCATATCTGGGAGTTTCCTCCTAGGTTTCTAACATAGCTAAAGAAGGCCTTATGATTGTCTTTAGAGTCCTTGGCGATTTTTCTCTCAAAATTTGCCTTGGATGATTTTATGAGAGCTCTTAGTTTTTACTTATAATGATCAAAGGTGTCTTACCTTTCAAGGATTTTGCTCTATCTTGTAGTAGCTTCCTCCTTTTGTTGTAGAGCTTGTTTATGGCTGGGGTCCACCAGACTGGACGCTTGCCTTTGGTACAGAGAGTCTTAGTTTTGTTTGGGATTGCCTGATCCATGCAGTCCTGTAGGTGCTGGTAGAAGGCATTTGTAAGTGATTCAGCGGTTTGAGTAATGTTTACCACTGGCTCAGGAGCCTTAAAGGAGACCACACTAGTTTTTAGAAGTGTGAAATCGGCTTTGAGACGTTTTTCACTCTGGTCTTTTTTGTTTCAGGTGGTGGCGGGATGAGGACCTCCAGCGAGATTAGTTTATGATCTGATCTCACCAGTGAAGGGTATACTTCCGGTGTTGAACATTTTGATCCCATGTTCGTGATGATGAGATCAAGTATGTTTTCACCTCTTGTGGGGATGGTGACTAGTTGTTCCATGGCATTTGAGTTTATGAACTCCAGGAATCTTTGGGTTAGAGTGTTCGGGCTTGAGTAGTGTTCCCAGTCTATATTAGGGTAGTTGAAGTCACCTAGTATGATGGTGTTTGGAGATACATTTATCCCTCCAATGTTTTCAGGAAGGCCATGTGAGGTTCCTGAGTTTGAGAGGGTGGCCTGTAACATGCTACAAATTGCAGAGCAGTCTTGCCTATGGTTAATTGCACCTGGATGGTCTCCGATGCATCGTGCGTTGCCACCAACCTTGAGGTGTGGGTGTCCTTTATGAATATGGACACCCCTCCTTTCTTGGTGTTGTCCGGATTTTGGGGCGGAACATGATATGAGGTGAAACCTGTTAGTGCTGGGGTGCTCTCAGGAGCCTTGAACCAGGTTTCTGTCACAGCACAGACATCGATGTTCTCCATATTGAGAAGGGCCTCGAGTCGTGCATCTTGAGATTGAGACTTCTGGCATTGAGCAGCATTACCCTTAGTTTTTTTCCTTTTTGGTGTTCTAGGGTGGTAGGTTTAGAATTTGAGCCTTGCCTAAAAAGGCACTATGGGGGTGGCAAGAGCCTTTGCCAATATCCGGAAGCCCAGGGTGACAGGTGCAAGCCGTCCCTTGCGAAGCAGCGTGGCTTGTCCAGCATGTCATCCCAGGCAGACAGACATTGGATCCCCTTTGAATGACACCAGAATTTAAGCCAATTATTAAAGCTGATCATCTTATCACTGTATTGTGGCATCATTCTAGGTGAAGGTAGGATACTGCTCAAGGTCAGGGTCATACCTGCCTGGGCTACATAATCAGAGAGCTCCTCGGCGTCCCTTTTCATGTAGTCCAAGGAGGTGCGTCTCAGGTCGTTGACACCAGCGTGGACAATGACTGAGTCGCTTGTACCTGCTGTTGAGAGACCTGAGTGCTTGCGTTATGTGGCGGATTCTAGCGCCCGACAGGCAGCTTACTGTGACCTTCTCCTTACTCAGTCTGGTGAGCGGGGCGTCAGTGTGTCTGACTATGGAATCACCAATGACAAGTGTGTCTGGCATTTTGTTTGGCCTTAAGGGCTGTGACTGTTTGACACTCTGACTGTGTGGTCTATGTGTTGCATGTGTTGGGTCGTGAGGTGGTAGTTGTTTGGGTGTCTGCTTTGGTGGCCTCTGCTGTTTTGATAAATTTTTGACCAGAGCCTCCGAGTATGTCTTTGTGTGAGTATGTGTATGATTTGAAGTTGTGATGGTACCATGTGTGACTGGGTATGTATTGTGTGTGGTTGCCTTCTCCTCCTGTCTGGTCTTGCCAGTCCTATGTTGAGAGAGCTCAGCCTCCAGTTTGGCCGTATAGTTGCATCTCGCATGTATTTGTGTTTTGTGGGAGAAGGAGAGGATTGTCTGTGTACATGAGGCAATTGTAACATTGCCTCAATATTCCCAGGTTCACCAGTTGAGCTGGAGAGGACACTAGCAACTGATCCCTCGACATACTAGAAGTAGTAGATAAAGAACTTTCAAAGGACTCCGGGGAAGTGGGTTTTGGGCTGGTGGGGTCCTATCTATAATAAGAGTGCTTTATCAAGGTGCAAGTACTGTAGGAGTAAGTGCTAGGCTTTACAGATAGAGAATAGTCTACTTGGGAATCAAGTAGAGATGAACTTTTCAGTTATAGGATATGCTGGTTAGATCAGCAGTACAGTTTAGCGTGTTTTATAGCAGGGGCTGAAGGGAGCTAGGAATTGGCCCAAAACGACCAATGGACTACTAGTTTCTGGCTGAAACTTCACCAAATCGGACAAAAGGCTGCTCAGTGCTTCCCACTCCCACTGGTAAGCAAAGAAACTTCCCTCCTTCCTAATAAGGCAATGGATCAGTAACAGGAACTAAAAACAAAGCCCAGGGATCAGCAACTCTGAAACTGGACTACTCTAGTTCAGTAAAGTGGGAAAACAAGAGATTTTTGTTTTATTACAGAGATAAGGAAAAAACAGACAGTAAATGCTATAAATGCTGTAAATCGGCTAGCACTTTAGTGTGTAGCCTACAGAAACAATTTGCAACAATTAGTAACTTAAAGTGCAATAAACAGTGTAAAATGCAGAAATCACTTAAAGTAGCAGTAAAACAGGCGAAATGCAGTCGCTAGCTTAATAACAGTGGGAAAGCCACAAAAATACTTATATCTGGTAGAAAGTCACTCTTTTAGCTCTCTGCTGCTTGGATCACTCTGCAGGCCACCACGAGGATCTGTGCAGAGTTGGTACAAGCTGGAAAACACGTGTTTAGCGTGTTTTATAGCAGGGGGCTGAAAGGAGCTAGGAATTGGCCCAAAACGACCAATAGACTACTAGTTTCTGGCTGAAACTTCACCAATTCGGACAAAAAGGCTGCTCAGTGCTTCCCACTCCCACTGGTAAGCAAAGAAACTTCCCTCCTTCCTAATAAGGCAATGGATCAGTAACAGGAACTAAAAACAAAGCCCAGGGATAAGCAACTCTGAAACTGGACTACTCTAGTTCAGTAAGGTGGGAAAACAAGAGATTTTTTTTTTTTTTTTTTTTTTTTTTACAGAGACAAGGAAAAAAAACAGACAGTAAATGCTATAAATGCTTTTAAGTGGCTAGCACACTTGAGTGTGTTAGCCTACAGGTAAAATTAAGCAACAAATAACTTTTAAGAGTGCAAAACAGTTAATCAACACAAAACAGTTTAAATAGAATGCAGAGCTGTATAAACAGGCCAAGATGCAGTCGCTAAGCAGTAAATATTCAAAAAGCCAGAAAAAAATACTTAAATCAGTTATAGCAAATACAGTTATAACAAATGCTCTGAAATATACTGTATATTTCCAATATGTTTGAGAAGGACAGTCAGAACACAAGAAGGTTCAGGCGAAGAAGAAAAAAAAAGTTTTGTTTTACTTTTTGAAAAGGTAAAAAGAGGAACAGAAGGCCTTATCAAATGTTCTCTCTGTATTAAGAAGAATGAGCTAATGACACTAGACTGGGAGGTGTGTCACAGTAGGGGGGGGCAACTGCAAAGCCACCAAGTATAACAACAAGACACCAACAGGGAGGGAGGGTGGGACAAAATAGCCTAAGACAACAAGCTATGAAAGTTTTTAAACAGAAAAAGATTTCTGAAGATTCTGAATAGACAAAGTGCTTTATATATATTAAATTATAAAAACAGTAATCTGTTAAAATAATCAAAAATACTTATATTTTGTAGCTCAGTTGCGGTCAAACAACTTCTCCAGCCTGCACCAAAGACCAGAACAACAACTTTTTTACAAGAACACAAAAGAACCAGCCCCACTAGCCAAGAGATAATTACACAGAGTAAATGTTTCAGTTTATACAATAGCCTAAGACAACAAGCTATGAAAGTTTTAAACAGAAAAAAGATTTCTGAAGATTCTGAATAGACAAAGTGCTTTATATATATTAAATTATAAAAACAGTAATCTGTTAAAATAATCAAAAAATACTTATATTTTGTAGCTCAGTTGCGGTCAAACAACTTCTCCAGCCTGCACCAAAGACCAGAACAACAACTTTTTTTACAAGAACACAAAAGAACCAGCCCCCACTAGCCAAGAGATAATTACACAGAGTAAATGTTTCAGTTTATACAATAGCCTAAGACAACAAGCTATGAAAGTTTTTAAACAGAAAAAGATTTCTGAAGATTCTGAATAGACAAAGTGCTTTATATATATTAAATTATAAAAACAGTAATCTGTTAAAATAATCAAAAATACTTATATTTTGTAGCTCAGTTGCGGTCAAACAACTTCTCCAGCCTGCACCAAAGACCAGAACAACAACTTTTTTTTTACAAGAACACAAAAGAACCAGCCCCCACTAGCCAAGAGATAATTACACAGAGTAAATGTTTCAGTTTATACAATAGCCTAAGACAACAAGCTATGAAAGTTTTTAAACAGAAAAAGATTTCTTAACATATTTGCACAATAAGCAAATACGTACTTATGTGATTGCTCTAGATAAGCAAAGTGGTGAACTTGATATTGAATTTGTCATAGGAGAAAAGCCAGAAAATGCAGTTCTCAGATAAATTCCAGCTGTGACAATTAGCTATTTGGTTTTATAATAATTGCATTTAATTCTGTTTACATACTGTTTCACCTTAGGTTTGTGACTGCCTTGGAAGCCCATGTCATTTATGCATACTAAACCAAACTAAACTTTGAGCCCCAAGTAAAAACTAGACTGAGGTAAGCTTTGGTTGATAATTCTAAGCTGTTCTGAAGCTATCAGCAGTCATTACATCTAAGTGACTCCTCCAAGTGTATCTGCAGTTAACTCCTACTGACACCTCTAGGCGTCAAATATTGCTTGTTCGTATTTGTGTCAAGAATTCCAAAATCATGCCATGTACAAGGTTTTAAAGGATTTCATGTTAAAACTCACAAAATGGCAAACTCAACTGCATTAATATTTGAGCTCTGTCTAGTGCAGGTAAATAGATATTAATTGTTGTTTTTATGATATTAATTTGCATAGATATCATTTTCACATTTTTCTAAATATCTCAACAACCAAATAACACAGACAGAACTCTTTAACCTTATATGAAAGCTTTCAACTAGATGAATAAAATGCTGCTGATAGTATGTTTGTAATTTGAGTGATCGCTGAGATATTGTCAGTTGTTTACAAAATATTGCAAATGTAATAGTTATGTTTACTGTGACTTATACAATTTGATTTAAGACCTAGAACCTAAAGAAAAATACCACAATAAAAATAGTTTGGCTAAAGAGTTTGCCATTTACACTTTTTTCATAACACCTGTGGTTCCAGAGATATGAACATTTGTTTGAAATGTGAGGACATAATTTGATTCAGTCAAAAGGCTTAGGCTCCTCCCACTGGAGATTATTGTGCAAACTTCGTGAGCTATTTTGGAGTGAAAGAAAGATCACTGTTTCTGTCATAAAGCTGCAGTATATCCCAACATCTGGCCTCTTAACATTTTTATTCATCAAAGGTAAATATGAATACAGCTTGTGACCACAAGGAACTGAGTATGAACACAAAGTCCAGTACCTGCTTGAACATTGCATTATCAGTAATTCATGCAAGCCATTATGCAGTTAAATGGGCTCTTGCATAAAACATTAATATCTAAATACTATGGAAAGGTAGGTTATTGTATATAACGTCACTCTGCAAGTACTATGGAAAAATATGACACATGCATTAACGCAGAGGATATGCTTACTTTAAATAAACTAGCAGGTCCTAAAAGTTCTGGGGGATGCCCCAGCTTGCAGATTGCTGCAGTAATTGGAAGTTTGAGATAAGTACAAAGGCTAGGATGTATAATACAAATTGTTGGCACTGGAGGGTATAAATGCACCAGTAATAAGCTCTTGTGTCAACATATTTCATCTTGGCTTCAACATTTGTATCAGATGACTTGCGAATCTTGTTTTTTTTTTTTTTTTTTTGTGCCATTTCTTTAATGGAGGATGATCTTGCAGAACACAGTACATCAAGGTGGATGTAAAAAAGGCAGATGAAAACTATTGTCCTGTGGCATGTTACTAATCAAACATTATCTGTCAGTTATAGAGCCAAAATTCTCTGAACCATACTTGGAACTGAGGACAATTCATCTCATTAAATACTAACTGAGCTCTTACCCTTCGGCAAAATAGCTTCACTGAACTGCTATCGTTTCATCCAAACTGACTGTTGCCAATGGCTGAGCATTATGATGTCACTTCAGCTAGGAAGACGGTGCACATTTTGAGGGGCAGAAGGACCCTGTTCATTTACACAGCCTAAAAGGACATTGTAAGGAGATAATACTCATTACTGCAGGAAATAGCTTAAAATGGTGAGTATCCTGCAGACATTTCAATTAGAGTATAAGATGTTTAAGAAAAACTGAACATCAAGGACAATGTGCAGTTTAGATACTGGTTAACAGTCATTACTGGAGCTGCAAATAAAGTTCATCAGCTGAGAACAAATGTCAATATTTTTCGGAATGTTGTACTTTCTATGTTTTTTCTAGGATTTTTTTTTTTTTTTTTTTACAAAGCTGTCTGTAATAGCTTCGTAAAACCTAATGTCAGTCTGGGGCACAATCACTGTTCTTTTCTCATTTGATACCAGGTAGCCTGTCTCTGCAAAGTGCAGGATCAAAACTCTGTATCTTCTGTGCCTGCAGCACACATCTGACAATCATATGTAAAGCTGCACGAAATAAAAAGGTTGTGACACAACTGATGTCTCATGACATCATGCTGGTGATGCGTGCCACATGTAGGAGTAATTACAACATGCTGGGGATGGAACTGATGCTGTGGCTAAGGTGCACAAAAGAAGTTTAATTTATTAGAGCAAGGATTTTCCTATCAATAAATATCCCCTTATATAGGTCTTTGCATTTTGTGTCCACATTTTGGTACATCTGGCTCAACTGTGTAAGGATGTGAGGTAATTTTTATAAATTGTATGCAAATCTTGTAACCTGAAACCAGTTTTTGTTCAGAAAATGATAACTTTGAATTGCCAGTGAATTTCATGCTGCAGTCATATGTTCAATTCCCTCAGTATTCATTTATCTAATATATGACTGTCAGCAAGTTTCTTAACCATTTAGTTGGGCTTGGTCACCCCTGACAACAAGTCATCGATGTTTAATGCTCTTCCATGGTTAACGAATGAAAAACATATAATGTTGAATTGCATTGGACTCTAGTAGTGACCCGATGAACAGCCATTACCATCCTTAGAGTTTACAAGGAAGGAGAGCATGAAAGTTGAATGCCAGGCTTTTCTTCTGTATCACACACATGTACTTCATATACTACATGCACATTTGTGCACAATTTCAAGTTTCCAATCCACCTAAACTATGTCTTTGGAATGTTGAAGGTTACCAGAGTACACATAAAAAAACAACAATAACAAAAAATGTAAGCGTGTAACAGTTGCTGTATAATCTATTTATGCACTCTTCCCACCCAATGTTTTCTACAGGTCTATGATACTTAGGGCCTACCCAGCAAACCAGTATTGCTCTTGAATAAACGTCCTTTACTACATTTTGATTCCTGCTCATTTTTCAGGTGCTCAGGAAAGCTTGTAGTTCTAGCCTGCATTCCAGAAGTGTTTTACTTGAAACCTGTGCCATCCAGGCAAGGTTAACTAGCTTTGTTTGTTAAATCACACTTGCTTAAGTTATTATGAATGATCACTGCTGATGTCCTTGCATTCACTGCTGTAGTATTCCTTACAAATGGGGATTCCTGAAGTAAAGCCCACTGTCCGGCTCGTTTACCAAACTCTACAGTTGCTTTAAAGTACACTGAACTTCACCTACACACTCCTTGCATGGGGTAGGGCATAAAGGTGACATTCAGGCATACCATCCCCAGAACATTTTTGCTGCCAGTCCAAACACTATTTTAATCATCGATCTGTTACCTACGTCTTTTTTTTTTTCACGTTTTTCTGTTTGTTGGCTTTCCTGTACTTACTCCTGTTTTCTGGAGTCTTCACAGTTGCAGATAAGTACCCAGTTGGGTTTTTGGTTACTTTTTCTGTTTGTTTTCTGCTTTTTGGGGTTAATGTCATCCAAAAAGGGTAAATGCCAGTGTGGAGATGTGATTCCACAAAAAGACCACCACTATTAGTGTCTTTTTTGAGTAGGTGCTGCTCACAACCATACGTCTTGTTCAATTTGTGAGACGTTTGTCCCCAAATCTCTTCGTAGTCGGCTTTCTTCCCTTTTCTTGTATCTTGAGCACCAGCATCTTAAGCTGCTTGCTACAGATAATATGAATGGAACTCCTGCCCTGAGGGTCAGCCATCAGGGAAGAAGAAGGTGCATAAGGTAAGACTGGAATATTCCTCTGTCCAGCCTCTGCTGGGAGTTTCTCCTGAGGTTATTATGCAGCTGGAGGCTCACTCAGTTGTTTTGTCAGATTCTTCTACAGCATCTGGGTTGGGAGCCAGTGAGGATCTGACAGGCAGCATGTCTGAAGAGGCTTTGCAGGCATCGATTTTGGGAGTTCAGAGGGAACCATGGTTGACTGATTCCTAGGGGGGTTCTACAGTTTCTCTTTAGGGAAGAGGTTCCTACTGCAGTTGTGGAATGCTGGCCTGTGTCTGGGCCTTCTAAGGTTTCTAGGACAGATGTCCCCTTAAAAAAGAAACAGAAAAGTAATCATGTTTCTTCTGCTCCTAGAAATCCACAAAGTGAGTGGCAGGCCTTTACTCAGGGGTTATTTAATGCTTTACTGTTGTTGAAGCCTCCTCAAGGGGTTTCAGTTCCTGCTCCTCCTTGGTCCTTCTCTTCCTCTAAAAGGCCCAGAGGATTGCATTCATCTGAGGTGGATTCTGACGATGACTCCTTTGCTTATTCTACCCATATCCCGTCTCCTTTAAACTATGAGTCTGAGGAGGAGGATTCTCATACTCTAGATAATCCTTCTGAGGAAATTTCCTTTGGGGACATGATCTCTAGGATGATTGAATTTTTTAAATGGGATTGTGCCCAGGTTTTGGATATCCATAAGAGGTACTATGAGCTACTGCAGATGGAATCTCCTAAACCTGCGGCCATTCCTCCTATCATGCCTGCTTTATTGGATATTTTTTCCACTGCATCTAAAACATTGGGTTCTCTGCCCCCTGCTCCCAGGAAGTCTGATAGGTTTTATAGGGTACCTGAGGATTGTTCCTCTTTGTTTAAATGTCCTGCTGCTGACCCCTCTGTGGTATCTATCACCTCCGATAACCCATCTCAATTGTTTCCTTCATTTAAGTTACTGCCTTCTGACAAGGACAGTAGAACCATGGCTTGGCTGGGTAAGAAGGTTTATACTTCGGCCATCCTAGCTTTTAGGGCTATTAATTATCAAAACCATATCTTTAGGTATGTCTTGACTCTTCTTTCTCAGGCTTGTCAGATTCTTTCTGAACTGGTCTCTGAGAGTCAATCTTCTGTTCTTTCCTTGCTTTGGACTTCCTCTCAGGTAGTTCATCATTCTATCAAATGTAGTTATGATGCAGCAGATGCCTCTTTTAGGGCTGGTGCTTCTGGTTCGGTTCTGAGGAGATATTCATGGCTTCGGCTTCAACCTTTGCCCATGATATTAAGGCTAAGTTGATGGATGCTCCTCTGGATAATTCTCTTTTGTTTGATGAAGTGGCTGCTAGTTTATTTAAGTCTTTTCAGGACAAGGAGAAGGCTTTACAGGAGCTTAAGCATGTCTTTGCTTCTCCTGTACCTAAATTTCAGTGAAACTACCCCTCTAAGCCATCCTTTGTTAGCAGGCAATATCATCCTCCTTCTAAAGGTAAAAAGGGTAGTAAATGGACTCCTCCTGCTAAGGCCACTCAGACTGTAGGGATTCTTAAGTCTTCCTTTTCTGACAAACCAGGTGCTGTCTGACTATCCTCTCTTCCCAGCCATATTTCTCTTTCTCTTTGCGTTTCTCTTTCTCTTTTTTATTACGCAACATAATGAGGATACAGGACATATTAGACACATTATTGAAAGGGAACTTAGCAATTTCAGGGACCTTACGGATCTAAACAGTCTTAAAGATCTGTCCTGTAAGTTTGTTTATAAAAGGGGTTTTAACATCAAAAGGATACTTGAGCATAATAATAGGCAGGGTAGATCCAACCCTCCTAGGAGAGGGACATACCATTGTGGGTGTTGTACCCAATGTAAATATGTCGTGCATCAGGAATCTGTGTACCTAGAAAGTAGGAACAGGAAATTGTGTTCAAACAAGTTTTACAATTGTAGCACTAAGGGTATAGTCTATTGCCAGGCATTTTATGTAGGCAAGGCGGAAGAGAGAGGCAATCTCTGAACATTGTTACGATATTTTAAAAAAGGTCAGCACAAATGCACTTTATAGACATACGATTGGGTGCGAAGCAGCAACATTCAAGTTTTTTGTTTTGGAAGCAGTTACCCAAGGTGTCAGGGGTGGAAATTGGGGAGCATTGTTATCCCACAGAGAAACATGTTGGCAAATTCTATTGGAATCCAACAAACCCCCTGGGTTAAATGACTCAATTTCCATTATGCCATATTTAAAATTAAAGGCTGAACAATTATAAATCTTTTATTCATGGCTTGAGGGCAATTTAAAATAAGAGGGACTTTACAAATGTCATTATATTAAGGTGTTTACCTGTTAAACTGCGTCATGTTCAACTGTTTTTGAAATAATTTTATTAGTTTTTAAATTTGAGGTAAATCATCTAATATTTATTTGTATAAATACATCAGAAAAGTTATTTTTCTTCTTTTATTTTATATGTCTTAATATTAGTATTATTGAATAGTCGAGATTTACAGTCTACTTATTGACATGTGGTAGATAAGTAACACAATATGTTCTTGTTGGGCAATGAAAATGTGTTATTAAAAATGTGCCTTTCAACCTGTACATACAATTGTAATTTTAACTAATATATATGTTTTTTAAAACAACTTTTTCAATGAGCGTAATATGGTTTTAATGATTGTCCTTAATGTAACATTCAGTTACAAGTGAGCTCAAACAGGATGGTTGTGTTTTTACTTTAAGAAAATTGTTTAATCAATTATTCAATTAAGGATTCAGTTGTATATTAAGTGTGGAAATGCATTGGGCTGTGTCTGATGAAGTCGGTTTTTCTTCAGTGGTGTAACGTTAAATAAAAGAACTTTTTACTGATGAGGAGTACGGTCTTTGCCTTTTTGGATTTTGGGTTGTTTGCCTTATTGTGGAGTTTGGTTCTCCCTGGTGGTTCTCCGTGCCTGCTTGCTGTGGTTTTTACGTGGTTTCTCTTTCTCTTCCTGTTTAGCTCCAAATCACACAGGATTATTGGGTTTTGTCAATCGCTCAGCAAGGGTACTTCATGGTCTGGATTTCCCATCCTCCTTTTATGGGCATTCCTCAGCCTCCTCGGGAACAACTTCCTTTTTACCCAGAGGTTCTTTGAGACCTCTTGTCTCATTGTCTCAGGGTACTATTCAAGAGGTGCCTGTTTCCCAAAGGGGGAAGGGGTTTTATTCAAGAATGTTTCTAGTGCCCAGAAAAGAAGGTACTTGGAGACCTATTCTAGACCTCTCCCATCTGAACACCTTTCTGAAGGTGCCTTCCTTTTGGATGTTATTGCTTCAGTCCCTTTTTCCTCTCTTGCTCCCTCAGGCCTTTCTGGTGTCTCTGGACCTCAAGGATGCTTATATCCATATTCTGATCCATCCTCTTTTCAGGAAAGTTTTATGTTTCTCTGTTGCTTCTTGGCATTTTCAGTTCTGTGCTTTGCCCTTTGGCCTTTCTACTGCCTCAGGGGTGTTCACCAAATGCCTCGCTCCTGTGATTGCCTTTTGCAGGCTTCAAGGGATCCAAATCTTTCCTTATTTAGATAACCTGCTGATTCAACCATCTTCTCCAGAGGTATTTTGCAAAATTGTCATGTTATCATTTCTCTTCTTCAGAACCGGGGTTCACAATAAACTTCAAAAATTCTTCCTGAATCCTTCTCAGGATCAAGTCTTCTGGGTTGCAGGTTTCAAACGGTGCCAGTGCTGGCTTCCCTGCCTCCTCCAAAGGCATTAACTCTCATTTCATTCATTCAAACTCTTCTTTTCCCAGCGTTCTTTACAGCCAGGGAGTTTCTGACAGCTCTGGGGTTCATGGCTTCCATTATTTCGATGCTCCCTCTGGCCAACCTCAACATTTATTTATTTATTTATTTATTTATTTATTTATTTATTTATATTTGTTGACCGGGAGTGTCAGACTGGACGTAGGTCCATTTTCAGCATAGGCCTGGGGAGAAAAGCTCCACAGTTAAAATAAACAGATAGTAGTTACATTGGATTACATAGCGATTAACAATTTACATAGCAATTACTTATAACATATTTACAGATGAAGAACATAGTACATCAGTAGACAACTAGAATCTAGAATCTTTATCTGTGAAGTACATAACAGACATTAACAAATGTTATAAGAAGAAGTTCCTGCTGTATAATAAGTACTGACTTATGAGGAAGTTCCAGTGGTTTCTGAAGTCAGTGTGGCTTCAGCATGTGCATCCTCTAGACTTTCCTGTTCCTCTTCTCCCGTGTCTCACGAAAGAACTTCTGTGGTGGATTCAGCAGTGGTCTCTGAATCCAGGGCTCCCTTTTCTGCCTCATCTTCCCTCTCAGGATCTGTTCACAGACACTTCAGATGTGGGATGGGGAGCAATGTTTGGCTTCCTGAGGGTTCAGGGGGTGTGGTCACCTGGTCAGCAGAAGGAGCACATCAACATCAAAGAGATGAGGGCTCTTATGCTGGCTCTTCAGACCTTTCATCCTCTCTTCTCTGCAGGGCCTCTCAAGGTATTCACAGACAATACCACAGTTATGTGGTATATCACCAAACAGGGGGGTACGAGATCTTACCGTCTTTGCCAGCTGGCACTACTGGTATGGGATCTGGTTATCTAATATCAGATGACTCTTCAGGCAGTTTACATTCCTTCAGACAATCTGAGCAGGTCCTTCACTCAGTCCCACGAATGGATGCTTCACAGGGATGTGTTTCTGGACATTGTTCACCAGTGGGGTACTCTTCAAGTAGATCTCTTTGAATCTGAACAGACAACTTCCTCTGTTTTTTTACCAGAGTTCCAAGTCCTCTGGTATGGAAGGTGGACACCCTCTCCTTTTCTTGCCATTTGTAAATGAATGCTAGCGGGGAATGTAAGGACATAGTACAGTTGTGTAAATTCTTAACCCGACATCCCATCCTTTTAAGCTATGACGCAATCCCTTACATAAGCAACTTTAACCAGCACACGCTTACGGGCGCATGATGGTACCACCTTAGGTCCTTCCCAGTTGGATGTTGGATCCTCACCTCTCCTTCCACGTTCTGGCGGTCTCCCCCTCAATTTGCGATCCTCCCTTCGCTATCATTCCGCATTTTTTACCTCCACTGGGTTCTCTCCACCTCCAGCGATTTTTTGACACTTGACACTCCAACGTGATCGATCTCTCCCTCCGTCCAACAAACATCTCGGCAGGTGACAACCTGTGGTATTGTGTGGTGTAACACGATAGTTGAATAACACCCTTGACACTTTTGCTGCCATACAATATGGTAGAGAAGTGGGTGTCTTGACTTGATAGGCATCCATCCATTTCATCCATGATTATTATCAAAACATGGCCTCCCCCAAAGGTCCTGCATAATCTATATGAAGAAGTCTCTGCCAAGGTCTTTCGCCACTCCATGGATGTGGTGGCGCCAGCACCGGCAAGTTGCGATGTTGTTGACATGTTTTTAGCACCATTTCACAACGACTTTCCACCGCGGGTCCCAACTGGGGCACCAAAAATAACTTCGGCTATCTTGCACACCAGCTCTGTTTTTTCACCTCATAAGGGCGAAAAACTGGATCCATTTGTTGACTGCTAGCCTTGCTGGACACTGGAAAACACCTAGCAAGCACCGGGTCTTTGTATCATCAAAACGGTCCTCCTCGCTTCTTCTCTTGGGAGATGCCCTGGCATCCAAAAGCGATTTATGCATCTGCATTACTATGGTGTTTCCGGGCTTATACATTACAGCCAAATTGCCGACCGGTGTCAAAGTCTGTGACATGAACCTACCGGGAATCTTCATGGGTCTGGCATGCGATAAAAGCAACACAGCCCCTAATCCATAGGTGAGGCATCACATGACAAAATTAAGTCCTTATGACTATCGAGTAGTGCACCAAACCTCTGGAAGTATGCATTAGTTCCTTTGACTGTTCAAACGCTCTGTCCTGTTCCTCTTAAGCACACTCGAGCCTCCTTCCTTAATAACTTATGTAAAGGAGCTAACAGTGTTGACTAGCTGGACTCTGAACCCCAAAGGTAATTGATTGACTTGGAACACACCTGTGTGTGTGGGGTAACACACTTTTTGACCCTTCTTGTAAAATAAAAAAATAAATAAATAAAAAATGGTATAAAAGGCCTTGGCCAAGTCAAGGTAGGCTGTATGCACTGCCTTACCCTCATCCACAGCCTTGGTGACTGCCTCGAAGAAGTCAACCAGATTCACCAGGCAGGATCTCCCCTTGACAAAGCCAAACTGTGTGGGGTTAAGAGTTTGGAGATTGCCTATATCTTTGTTAACCAGGTCCATGATGATGTGTTCTATAGCTTTGCATACCAGACTAGTTCCCAGGGTCTGTAGTTACTCTCCATTTATGGAGCGGGATGAATGTAGCTGTGTGCCATTCATTAGGGAAAGAGTGCGCAGTAAGGCTGTGATTGAACAGGGCATACAGATGTGGTGCTAGTTCATTTTGTAGCTCATGCTGTAGGACACAGCCAGGGATATTATCAGGTCCCATGGATGATGTTTTCTTCACTTTGGACAATGCAGCTTTTACCTGTGCCACAGAAATGGTGGGTACTAGGCTTTCTTCTAGTATTGTGATAGGGCCCTTAGGGGGAGAGAGGGGTAAAGTTGGCACTGAATCTGTCTGCCAGTATGTTGGCTATATCTGTTGGCTCAGTATCAGAGGTACCATTGTGCAATAACTCAGAGCAAATCTGGGTATTGCCTTTGAGGTTTTTGATATAGCTATAGAAGGCTTTATTGTTGTTTTTGGTGTAAGCTGCAATTCTGCCTTCATAGCTGGCTTTAGACAATTTGATAAGGGATCTCCACTTTTTGATGAGACTGAAAAGGGAAGTTTTCCAGTCTTGTGTCTTCATTTTATCTGCAACAGTTTCTTCCTTCTGTTGTAGAGTTTATTGATGACTGGTGACCACCAGATTGGCTTCCTTTTTTTGGAGGAGAGCATCTTACTTCTATTTGGTATGGCAAGGTCCATGCATTTGTGTACATGTTCGTACAGTGCATTGGTGTATGATTCTGCAGTCATGCAGCTATTGAGTGATAGATTGTCAAAATTCAGTGCCCCTTCAAAACCTGAGGACACAGCAGCCAATGCTGAACTGCTCTCTGAAATTCTTTACAATCAGGTCAGTGGCTGCATAGAGGCTGCTGTACCTACCAGTACTAAGCCCAGGACTATCCCAATAAACAAACTGCCCTGTTTGCAGCCCACATTAAACAGGATATACAACAAATAGGAAAACATTATGGCAAAAATCATAAAGGATGATTCCCATAAAGATAAAAACTTTCTCATTAAACTAAATAAGCCACCAAGAAGGCTAAATATGTCAAGCAAAGACACCCTTGAGGTTACAATAGCCTCCCAGGTGAAAATATAATCATAAGGCCTTCTTCAGCTGTGCCAGAATCCTCAAGGTCAGCACACAGCAAAGTGCTGAACTAGTGGTTCATCGTACCATGTCTGCAGAACCTGGCAATATAGCAAACCTGCTAGCAGACAAATTTAGTTCTATGTTTACCCTCTCTCACCTCCAACCCCCCCAAAAATACCCTCAAACATAACCGCTCCAACTATAACTTGGGGGCATGTACTGGCTGAACTCACTAAAACCAAGAACACAACCTCAGTGAGCCCTGCTAACATCCCAGAATGCCTCCTGTATAGGTTAAAACATCAAGACTCCTGGAGTCATTATTTAAATATATTCTTAAAGGCCTATTGGTTTTTTGTCACGTCAAAGGAGGACTGCAATGGTCATCCCACTTAATAAGAGAGGAACTTCAGCAAATCCTGGAAACTACAGATCCACTAGTCTGACTTGTCTTATTTGCAAAGTCATTGAAATAATTATCATATAAAGTATCATCATGGATATAGAAGACGTCCAGACATTGGATCCATCCCATCTGGCTTTGTTAAATGAAGCTTAACCTTACTGCATCTGGTGGATGTCTTTGAAAAGGTCACTGAGCCAACGGATGAGGAGAAAATGGTGCGTACTGCTTACCTAGATCTGGCTAAAGCATTTGATAGAATACCCCACTCAGGCATTGTCAACAAACTATGCCTCAACAAGCCCAAAGGCCCTTTAAAAAAAAAACTGCCACCACAAATATTGTCAGTCTCAGTGGGTCCTTAAGCTCCTTTATAATACACAGGATAGCTAGCTGGATCACTGACAGGACCCAGGTGGCTAGAATATGTGAGGCCACCTGTCACCTGTCTGGTCAGGATACAACAGATGAACAGTTGTGGGTTTGGTTCAAGCAGCTTTATTATATACAAACACAGGGTTGAGGCTTAGTAACTTAAACTTAAAAATAAACTTATAAACAGACTGACTACTGCACTCATACATGTTAACACTCTGGCTGTTCTCTCAAAATAGTGTTTAAATTAGGCCACATATGAACTAATTTTAACTCCCCCCTCCACATACTGTTAGTTACACTCCTCTTCCCTTGGTAAAAGTCTAACTAGTAGAGTATTTCAATAGTCTAAATTCTCTTTTAATTTCTACCTGCTTCTTTTGACTTTTGTATTTCTCCTAATTTCTGCCTGTTCCTTTTGACTATAGGACTCACTCATACTTTACTTACCTATCCTCCTTGTGATGTCCCTGCATTGGCCCAGTAATCAAGGAGCCTCAATCCTCACCAGTAGAAACAGTGAGGGACATACACATTGGGAGGATGACAAGTACACACACAGTAAAGTATACTTTCCCTTAAGAGCACACAGAGATCACAGTCAGTCTGGGGCTGGTTGCTGCCTCTTTATCCAGATCCCCAATAAGACTCCCCACTGGCACAGCTATAGGGTTAAGGTCTCAGCTGAGTGGTCAAGCCAAAACCTCCAGCAGCCTCTCTGTCCAACCAGTGCTTCGTGTCCCTGTCCAAGTAGCTGACACACACACACACACACACACACACACACACACACACACACACACACACTTGAGATTTGATTTATATACAAACACACAGACATTCCTGGGGAAGGCTGGCACAGGTTTACTAGCTATGCCCCTTTCTGCCCAGACTATTAGGTAGTTATCACTGCCACCAACCACTACTTATCAGCTACTCTAAGGCCTTTAGAAAGGGTGCCCAAGCCTACTGTGTAATGTTACTATTATACAAATGGTAAGTGTGAACAAGAGCAAGGCTATTGGAATGGCCTATACAGTGTCACCAAATACATATGCAAGTACTCTAAGAGCTGAAATATCTCTAAACAAAGCAGCCACAATACAAATGTTTAAATATATTTAATAATAAATAATAAAAGAAAATGACAATATTCAAACACAGTGACTACAGTGTTCAGAATCACAGGAAATATTTTAAAACAACATTGCAGGACAGTCTCAAATAAATAGAGAAAACATCTCAACTAATCTTTACTATAGTCCCATCTATATCTAAAATATACTATGCCCTAAATAATTTACTTACAGAGCAAGGCAAATGCAGATGGTGGATGTTTCTAGGTCCAAGACAAGATACAAAATGCCCAGTCTTTCTCTGAGAGAGTTTTAAATTAATATTCAACATTACTGCTGGGTTAGCTCAGATGACATCAACATTTGTCACCTGACTTCAGTTCCCAGGCTAAACAGCTACTTAGAATTTAACACATCTGTGTCAAAAATACATCTCTCTCAGAAGTCTGCAGCTGCTAGGAAGTCAGAGAGCAATAAAAACACTTTTACATTTGAAACCTAGTAATTATCTCTGCTTCAAGTCAATAGGAAAACCTCTAGCTCTAGACATTGTGTATCTTTGCTACACTGAAACTTAGATAACACAATTGTAAAACACTTTACTTTTCAACTTATGTTCTTGATGTTTTGCAACTTAACTCTGTATGTTTCAGCTTCTACTATTAAAACATGCATTTGCACAGGTACATAGTTTATATACATTTCTGTTCTTTTCCAGTAGGGTACACTGTGGTTACATTTTAGCTCAGTACTTTACACACACTTCTGCACCAGTAATTTAAATACAAGTAACACATACTATAGTTCTCTTACATTTGTAAGACAAGGATATGAATCATATTAATATTCACAAATGACATATGATTATTTACAAAATTCCAGATAGCTGGGCTGGCAGTGTCACACTCCTGTTCCCACTCGGCAACTACATTGCATCTGAAATCTCTCTAATTATAACTTCTGTTAAGCTCTTTTAATTATTCTATTGGTATTCATCTCACAGGGCTCCACTGATTGTTTTTTGCAGCAATATAGCATGGATTGACTCTGCCCACATTGTTCACACTTTGGACTCACACTGCTCCCCTACCCTGCTCCCAATTCCTACCTGTCCCCACTATTTCAACATTTATTTATCACTAACTCCTCCCACCAACACAACGCATGTTTTCTTAGCTTAATACTGCCCATTGCACTCCTTAGCATCATTACTTACCTTACATAACTCCCCTACACCTCTTACACCCTTCCACTACACTATACCTCTAACTACCAATATACTACATCATCCTCCTTCTCCTCTATTACCCATGAACTCTACCCATGAAACATAACCCTTTTATATAAACAGAAAGTACTGCCTATCATACCCTCTTCTAATTTACCATAACCTGTTTGATATCCATGCACTGGCCTAGTAATCAAGGATGCTCAATCCTCACCACTAGTGCCAGTGAGGGGCATGCACATTGGGAAGGATAGCAAGTACACACACAGTAACGTACAATTTCCTTAAGCACATAGAGATCACAGTCAGTCTGGGGCTGGTTTCTCCCTTTCTTTCCAGATCCCCAATAAGATTTCTCACTGGCACAGCTATAGGGTACAGATCTCAGACGAGTAGTCAAGCCAAAACTTCCAGTACCCTCTCTGTCCAACCAGTGCTTCATGTCCCTGCCCAAGTAGCTGAAACACGCACTTTGAGATTTTGTTTATATACAAACACACAGACACTCCTGATGAAGACTGGCACAGGTTCTGCAGCTATTCCCCCTCCTGCCAGGCTATAAGGTAGTAATCACTGCCACCAACTATTCTTATCAGCTACTAATAAGGCCCTTCCCAAAGGGTGACCAATTTCACTGTGCAATATTACTGTTATCCAAATAGTAAGTGTGACCCAGGGCTAAGGCTATTCTGGAGAGGCTTAATACACTATCACCAAAAGCATGCAAGTACTCTAGATTTTAAATTATCTCAACACAAAACAGCCACAGGTGAAAGGTTTAAAATATTTAATAAATAATAAAAACACAAGACAATACTTATTACTTTAACGCAATGACCTTACAGAGTTCAGAAATCACAGGAAATTATTTAAAATAATATGGTAGAATAGTCTGACATAAATATAGAAAACAGCTAGACTAATCTGGCTATTTCTATCTATCTCTAAGATAAATCACTGTCCTAAATAAATATCTTACTTATAGAGCAAGTAACTGCTGGTGAGTTGATGTGTCCAGATTCAGACAAAATCCAAAATGCTCTATTCTCTCTCTGAGAAAGTTTTAAATTGATAACACAGTACTGCTGAGTCATTTCACATTACAGCATTCTTGACACTTTTTTGGTTTAGTTTCCCAGGCTCACAGAACTTAACATTTTAACATTTCTTTGATCTTGCAGCTGCCAGGAAACCAAAGCAATAAAAGAAACTTTACATGTAAAACTTTAGTAATTATTCCTTAAGTTAAGACAATAGAAAGAATTTGCTGGTCCAGACATCCTGTCTTTTAGCTTAAGATCAAACAGTCATGCAATGCTTTACTTATCAGCTTTCTTCCAGCAGGGTGCACTGTTGTTACATTTCTGAAGCTCAGTACAACATATAGTTCAATCATAACACATAGTTCTCTTTACATTTGTAAAACAAGCCTGTAGATTATAGTAATATTTTCAAATGACAGAATTATCTACAAAATTCTATCTAGCTAGGCTGGCAGCCTTCACATATCCCCCCCACCCCCGCAGAACTGAAACTAGTTTTCCAAGTGACCCTTGAGAAACGTTGCTTGAGAGGGTTAGGTCTATCTGAGTATACCTTACCCCATTCCCTGTCTTGAGAGCCCATCTGCATTGGCATTGCTAACCTCACTGTGGTACTGCACTAACATGTCATATGCTTGCAATCCTAGGCTCCATCTTAGAAACTTGGCATTTTGAGGGCTGGCTTAGTGTATTAGGGGATTGTGATCTGTAACTACAGTGAATTTCCTTCCATACAGATAAGGCTGACGTTTCTGCAGTGCGCACACAGTGGCTAGACATTCCTTTGCTACGGCTGCATAGCATCCCTCCCTGGGTTGGAGCCTATGGCTGAGATAAAGCATTGAGTGCTCTTCTCCCTCCAATGAAATCTGGCTAAGTACAGCCTCCACCCCATGGTTTGAAGCATCCACCTGCACAACAAATTCTTTACTGTAATCTGGACTGGCTAACACAGGGACTCGTCCCAAAGCTTCTTTAAGCTTCTGGAATGGCTGCTCATATGCTGTGGTCCACACTACCTTATCTGGCCTGTTTTTCCTTGTCAGGTCTGCGAGGGGGGCAGCTATTTTACTATAACTGGGGACAAACATTATGTAGTACCCTGCTGTCCCTAAGAATGCCCTTACCTGCTTTTTGTTAACACGTGCAGGCCATGCCTGAATAGCTTCCACTTTGGCAGGTTCTGGCCTGAATTTACCACTCCCCACTCTATGTACCGGGTAGGAGACCTCTGCCATACCCACCTGACGTTTTCTCAGCTTAATGGTCAATCCTCCCTTCTGTAGTCTGCCCAGCACCTCCCCGACATGCTGAAGGTGCTCTTGCCTGGAATGGCTGTAGATGGCAATATCATCTAGGTAAGTAAGGACAACCCCTGCCACTCCTGCTAGGATATGATCTACCAGCCTCTGGAAAGTTTCTGGGGCATTTTTCATCCCAAAGGGCATCTTTGTGAATTCATACAAGCCAAAAGGAGTCACAAAAGCTTACCTCTCTCTAGCACTGGGAGTCAAGGGCACCTGCCAGTAACCCTTTGTAAGCTCAATGGTGGTAAGATACTTAGCCCCACCCAGCTGCTCTAAGGCTTCATCTGTCCTAGGCATGGGTTTAAGCATCTGACTCTGTGTGGCTAATTAATTTCCTGTAGTCCACACAGAAACTGGTGCTGCCATCCTTCTTTGGCACCAGCACCAATGGGGAGGTCCAGGGATTGTTTCACTCTTGAATTACCCCTAGTTCCAACATTTCCTGTATCTCCTCCCTCAGAGTCTGTTTAACTCTCTCAGGCACCCTATATGGGGCCTGCCTAATAGGTATTTGGGGTCCTGTATCCACCTGGTGATTCAATAGGTGGGTGCACCCTGGTTTCCCACTGAACATGACCCCAAACTCCCGTAACACTGCTCGTATTTCTTGAACCTGGGTTTGAGATAGCTGCTGGGGCATTGCTACCCCTTCCACTGAGGTGTCGGTCCAAGCCTCACTGAGGAGATCAGTCACCAGATCTCCCTCAGACTCCTGCAATTCGTTGCAAATACTCAGAACAAGGGCATCTCTATCATGGTAAGGTTTCATCATGCTAACATAGTACAATTTGTGCTCCTGTCTCAAGCCTAGCAGTTCCACCATGTAGTTAACATCACTTTCCTTTCTTACCACCTTGTAGGGTCCCACCCAAGCTGCTAGCAGATTATTGTGTCTGACAGAAATGAGGACCATTACCTGCTGCCCTACAGCATACTCTCTAACTCGAGCATTCCTGTCATACCAGACCATTTTCTGCTGTTGGGCTTCTGCCAGGTTCTTCTGAGCCAAGCCCATGAGTTCCCTGAGCCTTGTCCTGAGGTGTAGGACATATGCCACAACAGACTTCTTGTGGGATTCACACTCACCTTCATAAATTAAATCTAGAGGTCCCCTCACCCTATGCCCATACAGCAACTCAAAGGGTGAAAAAACAGTGGATTCCTGGAGAACATCTCTGTAAGCAAACAATAGATGGGGCAAATATTTGTCCCACTCCCTCTTAAACTGGATGGCAAATGCCCATAGCATGGATTTGATTGTAGAGTTTAACCTGTCAACAAGATCATTAGTCTGGGGATGGCGGGGATGTTCTTCAGGTGTTTCACTCCACAGTACTTTCACAGATAAGCCAGCAGGTCTGACATAAAATCGGCACCTCTGTCAGTCAGTATTTTGTTTGGGAAACCTACCTTGCTGAAATTCTCCAACAAAGCATTTGTCAACTTTTCTGCCTCAATGGAGGACAAAGCCACTGCCTTAGGGTATTTTGTAGCATAATCTACTACCACTAGGATATTCTTTTTCCCTGTGGAACTAGAGGTACTCAGAGGCTCCACAGTATCCAAGGCTACCCTCTGAAATGGCTCCTTGATCACAGGCAAAGGTATCAAAGAAGCTTTCACCTTGTCTCCTGCCTTGCCTACTTTTTGACACTGCTCACAGGTCCTGCTGTACCCTGTTACATCTCTGGAAATCCCAGGCCAATAGAAGATCTGCATAATATGTCTCTTTGTAGAGTTTATGCCCATGTGACCTGCAAAGGGAATATCATGGGATATGGCTAGAAGCACGAAAAGGTAGGCTCTAGGCAATACCAACCACTGTATTCTCTCACCTTCTAGCCCTCCCTCAAGGGTCCACTCACTATACAGTTACCCTTTGTCCCGGTATACAGAATACCCCTTCCCTTGAGAATCAAGTGCCTCACTAGTTACCTGCCTTAGGCCTTGCAATGTAGGGTTGAGAGCTGAGCCTGTCTCCACTCTCTCTCTTTATAACCCTTCCCAGCTCCCCTTCCACAAGAAGTCTGGCATTCTCTGACAGGGGTGCCTCACTGTCAACATGGGTAGTACTACTCACCTCTACCTTTGCAGTAAGTCTATCCAAGGGAACATCAGTACCCACAAGCAGCTGTGGCTCACCTTCAGTCTCACTGCTGCAGTGTAGCTTCCTCCCTGAAGTAACAACCTCACCAGTCCTGGCTGCAACTATGCAGTTTGTCTGGGTCTCCCCCAGGCTACCAGACCCACATGCTTGTCTCAAAGCCTAACTGTGTGTAACTGCATGAGCACATGGTACTGCCTCTTCCAAATCCTTCCTTATCAGGACAATTGCAGGATGGTAGTTTTGTACCCCTGTTTTCTCAAGACAGCCTACTGTTGGCATCTTGTCTTTCCCACTTACTGGCTCCCTCACCTTTTGTTCCCCACCTTGCCACCATGGACATCTATATGCCACATGGCCCCACTGGTTGCATTCAAAACATTTAACCCTAGGACCTGGACGTGTACCTGGACTAGTGACTTCCCCTGCTACTGCTAGATTCTGTTGGGGCAGTCTGGCCTGCCCACCATGGGTTCCCTTAGACCCATAAGCATCACTGTGTGTCCCTTTCCTGTGCAGGGATGCCCTGCTTGCTAGGTATAGGTCTCCCTTCTTCCCCAACTCATCTGAAGTAGCACATTGTCTGTCAGCTAACCAGATGCTCATGTCCTCAGGCAAAGTGCTAAGGGCTTGTTCCCAAACCAAAAGGTCTGCCAACCTTTCAAAAGTGGTGACCTGACATCCACTCACCCACCTATGAAAATAAGTGCTCAGTTCAGCAACATATTCACACACACATTCACCTGCCTTGTGTCTATGCTCATGAAACATTTTCCTAGAAGTTTCAGATATTAGCTTAAAAATTCTAACAAACAATTCTTTATAGCATTATAGTTAAAACAGTCAATGTCAGATAATTTGGAAAGTGCATTTACAGCTTTACTATGGAGTAAGGGGTCAGGAACCGTACCCAGAGCCCTTCGTCAACACCACACCATTTACATACCCTCTTAAACATATAAATGAAACTATAAAAAGTTGTGGAAAAAATATACTGACCTTTTGTGCTTCTGGGGTCTGGTTACTTCCTTCCCCATTACTTCCCTGACTCTGATGAAGAGTCAGCATCTCCTATTCATGCTGCCTCTGCCTCTCCTTCTCCACTGCTTACACTTCCAAATGCCTGGCTTCCAACTCAAGTCTCTTTAGCTCCAGATGGATTTTTAAGTCCTCTGCACAAAGGCTGAGATGTCTATTCCCTGAGTGTTGTACATCTCCACGACCTGTCTGATCATCCTCCTGATTGCTGTTTTCTGATGCTGCTGTGCCCAAAGCTGCAATCATGTCTGCCTTAGTCAGCTTTCCACGCACCAATCCTGTAGCCTGGCACAACTCAGCCAACTGGGTCCTTGTCAGCTTGCCATACTCCTCTGCTGACATGCTTTCCTGCTCTCCCCGACTAACCAAGCTAACAAAAGAAATAAAACAATTGTGATCTGAACTTTGAATATTCACTGGGTGGCTGATTTAGAGTACAAAAATACCTTCAGTGAGCACTGTACACAAGCTACAGGAATTCAATGTCCACACTAGTACAAAACAATTAGTATGCGATGTGGCTAACTCACCACAATAAAACAAGTAATATTTGAGGTGTATATCCCACCACTGCCAAATAATTAATATGTTATGCCCGTGCACTGACCCAGTAATCATGGACCCTCAATCCTCACCACTAGCACCAGTTAGGGGGATGCACATTGGGAAGGATAACAAGTACACACACAGTAAAGTACAATTTCCCTTAAGAGCACATAGAGATCACAGTCAGGCTGGGGCCGGTTTCTCCCTTTCTTTCCTGATCCCCAATAAGACTCCCCACTGGCACAGCTATAGGGTACAGATCTCAGCTGAGTAGTGAATCCAAAACCTCCAGTACCTTCTCTGTCCAACCAGTGCTTCGTGTCCCTGCCCAAGTAGCTGACACCCACACACTTTGAGATTTCATTTATATACAAACACAGAGACACTTCTGGGGAAGGCTGGCACAGGTTCTCAAACTATGCCCCCTCCTGCCAGGCTATAAGGTAGTTAATCACTGCCACCAACTACACTTATCAGCTACTAATAAGGCCCTTCCCAAAGGGTGACCAATTTCACTGTGTAATATTACTGTTATCCAAATAGTAAGTGTGACTCAGGGCTAAGGCTATTCTGTAGTGGCTTAGTACAGTATCACCAAATACATGCAAGTACTCTAGAGCTTAAATTATCTCTACACAAAACAGCCACAGTTGAAAGGTTTAAAATTATGAATAAATAATAAAAACGCAAGACAATACATCTTACTTCAACACAATGACCTTACAGAGTTCAGAAATCACAGTAAAATGGTTTAAAATAATACTGTAGAATAGTCTGACATAAATATAGAAAACAGCTAGAGTAATCTGGCTATTTCTATATATTTCTAAGCAAAATCACTGTTCTAAATAAATATCTTACGTATAGATCAAGCAAGTGCTGGTGCGTTGATGTGTTCAGGTTCAGACAAAATCCAAAATGCTCTATTCTCTTTCTCTGAGAAAGTCTTAAAATGATAACTCAGTACTGCTGAGTCATTTCACATCACATCATTCTTGACACTTCTCTAGTTTAGTTTCCCAGGCTCACAGAACTTAAAATTTTAACATTTGATATTGCAACTGCCATGAAACCACAGCAATAAAAGACACTGTACATGTAAAACCTTAGTAATTATCCCTTAAATTAAGACAATAGAAAGAATTTGCTGGTCCAGACATCCTGTATCTGAGCTTGAGATCAAACAGTCATACAATGCTTTACTTATCAGCTTTCATCCAGCAGGGTGCACTGTGGTTACATTTTGAAGCTTAGTACAATGTTTAATCATAACACATAGATCTCTTTACCTTTGTAAAACAAGCCCGTGGATTATATTAATATTTACAAATGACATAGAATTATCTACAAAATTCTATCTAGCCAGGCTGGCAGCCTTCACTCCCTGCACTCCCTAACAAGTACTCTAGCTATCTCCTCCCAAACTCCTTCTCCACATTAGACTTTATAGCCCTCATACTATATCATATCTCCTCTCCCCTTCCATCATCCCCCTCACACCCCCAAGAGCATTTGCATTACCACAACTAACGCTCAAAGTCTCCGTAATAAAATTCATAACCTACATACCTGGCTTACCCACAACCAGCCAGACATAGTTTCCATCTCAGAAACTTGGCTGAAGCCACACATAACAGATAATGAAATCCTGCCTCCTAGCTACTGTATGATTTGTAATGACAGGCCCAACAAAAATGAAGTGGTGCAGCCATAACCTACTCTTCCACCTACTCAGTTACTCCATACAATACTCCCACTACAAAATTTGCCAATGTTGAATTAACCATAGCTCTATTAAAATTGAACAAACACAAGTCCATATGCATAGCTGTTCTTTAAATCACTCCAGGTAATAACATCCCAGTACTAGAAGACATTATATTCAGGTTCTTTTATAATATTAAAAATGAAACCTTCATCCTAGGTGACATAAACATTAACTGGGCCACCATTAATGCTCAATCCCATACCCAAACAATCAACCTCTTTAACTTCATCCAGCTAATAAACTCCCCCACCAGGCCAAACAAAGATGGGACCTCCTGCTCCATCAATGACTGGATCTTAGTGTCTCATCCAAATCTAATCTCAAATTCAGAAATTCTTCCTGACCCCCTCAGTGACCATCTACCAGAATTTGCTGACCAGTACCCCTCCGCCCTTCATAAACAACATCATGACATTCAAATCCAAAATCTGTCCAACTTCAACCCACAAACATTTTCAGGGTGCTTAAAACTAACTGATTGGACACCTTTAAGAACTCTGCCCCTTGACAATGCCATCAACTACATTAATGAACCATTCTTGTACCTACTCAATTACCTTGCTCCGCTCAGGACCAAAAGTGTTAAAGCTATAACTTCTCCTTGGCTATCTAAAGAAACTAAACAGAGCATGCTCCTAAGAGACAAAAAGTGGAAACAATACCAAAGAAATATGCAACCTAATACCCTACTAGAGTTTAAACAACTCTACAACTCCTTAAAAAAAACTAATAACCAGAGACTGCAAAACATAGGTTCATAGGTAGGTACTAGGCTATTGGCCCTAGGGCCTATATAAGCCTAGCCAAAGCTACCCTGGCTTTCGCCACCCAGGAAAATTATTTTCCTGTACCACTATCAAGCAGAGCCACAGAAGTGTTCCCCGGGGTGAATTTCCTTTCTTCCATCCAATCATCAAGATTATTCTTGAAGAGTGCTAATGAGGAGCTTTGTTTGATATAGATATGTAGTTTGTTCCAGAGTATGGGAAGTCTCTGGGACAGGAATCTATCCCTCCAGCATGTTCTGTTTATTGTGGTGACAAGGTTTAGGTCCCTAGAGTGTGTAGCTCATAGGGATTGGGATTTCTTTAAGTGGAGCATGTCTAAAAGTTCTCGGTTTGACATAGCTTTGTGTGTTAAGCAGAGATCATCTCTGAGTAGGCGATATCTGACGGAGTAAAGCTGGAGTTTTTTGAGACAGTCTGCGTAGGGCATCTGTTTGAGGCTGGTAATCCTCTTTGTGAGGTATTTCTGTGGCCTTTCTAGTTGTTGTAGATGTCTTGTGAGGTACATACCAAAAGGGGCATTGTACTCTATAATGGGTCTAATGAGTGATGAGTAGTGGGGAACAACAACCTTCTTTTTTCCTGGATCAGAAACCTTTTGTGATGAGGTGTGCCACATAGAAGGATTTCCTTACTACTGTGGTGATGTGATTATCAAAGGAGAGACTACTGTCCACCTGTGTCCCAAGGTCTCTTATCACACTTTCGGTGTTAAGTAGACTACCACCTATGTGGTAGTTCATGGGTACAGAGTTTTTACCAAAAGGGATGACAATGCACTTTTTTGCATTGAGCTTGAGGCCATGGCTTTGACACCAGGCATCTGTCTCAGTGAGGCCCTTTTGTAGGATGCCCACATCTTTTGGAGTTTTGATTATGGCTCCTAGTTTGCAGTCATCTGCAAACTTTGTTAGCCGGAGACCTTCTGTGTTGGCCTGTACTTCAGAGAAGTAGACACCAAACAGGAGAGGACCCAGGACTGAACCCTGTGGTACTCCACTTGTCACTGGTCTGAAGTTGGATTTGGAGTCTGCTACTTTCACAGCGTGGGTTCTGTCAGTGAGCCAGTTGGCAACCCATCTTGTGACATAGGGATTTATACCTAGTGTAGTGAGTTTATCTATAATTCCAGAGTGGGGGATGGTGTTGAAAGCCTTGGCGAGATCTAGATAGGCTATGTGAACCACCTTACCCTCATCTACAGCTTTGGTGACTGCTTCAAAGAAGTCTATCAGGTTTAGGAGACATGATCTGCCTTTTACAAACCCGAACTTGGTGGGGTCCTGAGTTTGGAGATTACCAATGTCATTGTTTATAAGTTCCATGATGATACGTTCCATAGCCTTGCAGACCAGGCTCATTAGGCTAATGGGGTGGTAGTTTCTGGGGTCTGTGGTGGCTCACCCTTTGTGGAGTGGTATAACTGTCACTGTGCGCCATTCAGTGGGCACATAGCCTGAGGTGAGGCTATGATTGAACATGGTACTTAGGTGGGGTGCCAGTTCATTCTGTAGTTCATGTAGAACACAGCCTGGGATGTTGTCAGGTCCCATGGATGCTGTGTTCTTGGCTTTGGATAGTGTGTTGTTTACCTGTGCAGCCATGATTACAGGTACTTTGCATTCTTCTGGTATAGAGATGGGCCCTTTAGGGGATGACAGGGGGGTAAAGTTAGCACTGAACCTATCTGCCAGGATGTTGGCAATATCAGTTGGTTCTGTATATTTAGAGCCATTGTGCTGTAATTCAGAGCAGATCTGAGTGTTGCCATTGATATTCTTGACATAGCTATAGAATGCTTTGTGGTTGTCTTTAGAGTCAGTGACGGTTTTGTTTTCATAACTAGCTTTGAAGGATTTTATGAGGGATCTCAGCTTCTTATTGAGGCTGACCAGGGAGTTTTTCCACTCATGGGATTTTACTCTTTTTTGCAAGAGTTTCTTTCTTCTGTTGTAGAGTTTGTTTATGGCAGGGGACCACCAGATTGGCTTCCTTTTTTTGGAGGATAGCATCTTGGTTCTGTTAGGGATAGCACGATCAATGCACTCATGTAAGTGCTTATAAAGTGCATTTGTGTAGGATTCAGCAGTCATACCTCTATTGTCCATCAGCATGGGTGTCGTGAAGTTTGCCACTTCTGTCTTAAGAAGTGTGAAGTTGGCTTTGGAGAAATTTTTTACTGTGGTTTCCCTAATGGGGGGTTGGGGGAGGGTTGTGGATGTCTAAGGTGATTAGCTTGTGGTCGGATCTGACCAACGAGGAATTGACCTCTGGTGTGGAGCACCGATTGCCCATGTTGGTAATAACTAGGTCTAGGATATTGCTGCCTCTGGTGGGAGTATCGATAAGTTGATCCATGGCATTGGAATTTATGAATTCCAGAAATCGTTGAGTACAAGAGTTGGTACATGAGTAGTTTTCCCAGTTAATGGTAGGGTAGTTGAAATCGCCCATTATTAGGGTGTTAGGTTGTACCCTAATATTTTCCAGTGTATCAAGAAATGAGGAGTGGGAGTCCTGGGGCATGGTGGGGGATCTGTAGCAAGTTATAATTTGGATTGTGGTCTTTCCCAGAGTTAGTTGCATTTGGATAATCTCGGATGCATTATGCTGAGCAACTAGCCTGGAGGTGTGGATATACTTAATGAATATGGACACTCCTACGCCTTTAGTGTTTCGGTCCAGGTTAGGTAGCCGAAAGGTGTGATATGAATTATAGCCTGATAATGCAGGGGTACTCTCTGGAGCCTTGAACCAGGTCTCTGTCACTGCAGAAATGTCGATGTTCTCCATTTTAAGGAGTGCCTCGAGTGAGTGCATTTTGTGGTTTAGACCTATAGCATTGAGTAGCAATACCCTCAGATTCTTCTTGCCTGTACCTGTTAGGGTGGTGAATTTGTCACTTGAACCTTGCCTAAAAAAGGCACTATAGGGGTGGCTAGACCCTTATCCAGTATCCAGAATCCCAGGGGCGACAGGTGCAGGCCATCTCTGGCAAAGCATCGTGGTTTGTCGATCATGTTATCCCAGGCAGACAGATACTGGATCCCCTTAGAATGACACCAGAAGCTTAGCCAATTGTTGAAGTCAATCATTTTGTCCTTGTACTGTGGTATCATTCTGGGTGATGGCAGGATGCTACTCAGGGCTAGGGTCATACCTGCCTGGGCTACAAGATTGGACAGCTCCTCGATGTCCCTTTTCATGTAGTCCAAGGAGGTATGCCTCAGGCCATTCACACCAACATGGACAATGACAGAGTCATATTTGTACTTGTTGTGGAGTGACCTGAGTGCATGCATTATGTGGCGGATCATGGCACCTGACAGGCAGCTGACAGTAACTTTCTTCTTGTTTAGCCTGGTGAGTGGAACATCAGTGTGCCTGACTATAGAGTCACCTATGACTAGAGTGTTGGGTACATTGTTATGCCTTATGGGCTGTGGTTGAGTGGCACACTGAGTTTGTGGGCTATGTGTCATTTGGGTTTTGTTGAGGGGTAGAGGTTGCTTGTGTTTCTGCTTTGGAGATCCCTGTTGCTTGGGCAGGTTTTTACTGAGAGCCTCCGTGAATGTAGGTGCGTGTTTTGTGTTTCTATGTGTGTGTTTTGGTGGTGTAGGTTTTGAGGGACTATGTGCTGAGTGTGGTGTGGTGTAAGAGTTTACCTTCTCCTCTTGACTGTCTACTCCAGTCTTAGGTAAAGAGAAATTTGCTTCCAGTTTAGCTATATAAGTGCATCTCTCACAGGTTGTAGTGTTGGGTGGTAGGAGGAGAGGGTTGTCTGTGTACATGAGGCAATTACTGCATTGCCCTAAGATGCCCAGATTCATCAGGTAGACAGGAGAAAACACCAGGAGCTGATCCTTAGACATGCCTGGATAGGTGCTTATTTGTTAAGTACTAAAAACTGTTTTCCTCTAGACAGTAAGGAAAGTTGAGTGCTGTAGTAATTTGTAGCTTATTTAGTGCTTACAATAAGTTCTGCACAAGTGCTGAGCTCAAAAAAACAGACGAGTGCTGAAACAAAAAAAACTGGCTAGTTCTAAGAAACAAAATTAATCTAGAAGGCTTCCCTCCAACACAGAAAGGCTTGGGGGCTTAGAAGCATACAAATAGTCATTAATCAAATACATATTAATCTAAACTTCAATCTCAACATACCAACAACCCTAGAAAATTCTGGAATAGCATCTCCTCCCGCCTTCATCCCGGCAGTAAAAACAACCCATGCCCAAACCCTAACTGCTTTATCCAAGAAACAGCCTCTGTATTTAACACCTACTTTATGGAATGTATAGAAACTTACTGCCAGCTTCCCCAGCTCCCTTCCAATATCCCCCCCCTCCCCATACCTTCCCTTCTGATCTCAGAACACATACTCCTTCCTTCAGCCTCAATCCTGTGCCCCCACACATAATTAAAAAAAACTCCTCTGACTGAAACCATGCTCCAATGCACCAGATAATTTACTTGCATCCTTCCTGACACTATCTGCCAACTGCATAGCCTTTCCTATCACCATCGTAATTAATAGGTCCATCCAAGAATCTTATGTTCCCTCACTTTGGAGACAAGCATTCATCATCCCCTTCCATAAAGGCGGTAAAAACACTGACACAACTAATTTTTGTCCTATTGCCATACATTCCCCATTCTCAAAAGTCCTTGAAAATGTATTCACTCACAACTGATGCCTTATCTAACATAAAACAACCTCCTATCTCCCACACAACATGGATTCCATCCTGGCCACATTACCATCACTGCACTTCTCACCTTCCTCAAGTCCATTAGCCATGCTTGTGACTCCATCAAAAATCATATCAGTCCTGTTCCTAGACCTTTCCAAAGCCTTTGACACTGTCTCCCACTCTATAGTCCTATCACAAATCTCCTCCCTCAATGTCTCCCCTTCCATCATAGCTTGGTTCACCAGCTACCTCTCCAAAAGTCAACAAGCTGTTAAATGGAAAGATTCTATCTTTTCCTTTCTATACACCCCTACTGGGGTACCCCGAGGATCTGTCCTTGGCCCCGTACTTTTCAATATATTCATCAACAACTTTCACCACTCCATCTCCAATTCTACACTAATCCAGTATGCATATGATCCAACAATCATCTGCTCAGCTGGCACCCCTTCTGACCTTCTGCAGATAACTCAGTCAGCTTTCTCAAATACTGAAACCTGGATGCAGAACAACCACCTAGCCCTTAACGCCAATAAAACCAAATTAATGATTTTTCCCCATCTAAACACTCCCCCATTTATAAAAACTCCTTCAAGATCATAAACCAGAATAACACCTCCATTGAAATTGTCCCTCACACCAAACTGCTCTGCGTCATTTTTGATGAACATCTAAAATTCAGTATCCACATCAAAACTAACATAAAAAAACACCAAAAATTAGGACTCCTATATAGGCATAACTATTACCTCACCCTCTCCACCAGAAAGACCCTCACCTCCACATACCTTGTCCCCTCCCTAATGTATGGCACTCCTCTGTTCTTGAATCTTCAGTCAGCCTTCAAACTAAATTAGAAACCTGCTACAATAAAATCTGCAAATTTTCCACCAGCTCTAGGAACTCATCCCAGCACTGCATCTCCCTCCACTCACTGCAATCGCTCGAACTTCCCAACTTTCTGAACCTCCTTAAACTCAGCACTGCCCATAAGCTCATATTTACCCCCTCCTTCTGTCCCTCTCTTTACACCTCCTTATCCCCCCTATATTAATAATCACTCACTTAGGTCAGAAAATCAGAATCAGTTCAAAATCTACAAACCTTTATGGCTACCTTGGCACTCTCTGCTATTCTGCTCCTTAGCTAAACTGTGGAATTCTCTTCCTCCCTCACTTAGAAATATTCATAACCACTCTAACTTTAAGTCCCTTCTCCATTCCTACCTATCTTCAATGTGGGAATGCCCTTGTTCCTTCCCTACATAGGACCCTCCTATATCAAAACCCCCCTTCTAACTCTGTGCATCATTTCTGCTCTCACATCATTTGCCCTCCTACTACTCCTTAACCTCCAAATTTTGTTAATATTTATTTCCAACAATGTCTTGTCCGCAATTGTAATTCACTGTTAATGAACCTTAGAGTGTTCTGTTGGTAGATTTTTACTACTATTATTGTGAAATGTAAAATTTTAGTTGCAATTAACTGTTAATGACTCAGACTGTACAGTTGCTAGATTTTATTATTATTGGAGAATGTAGAATTTTTTTTACAGTAGAATGCTGCATAAAGTTGTATGACTTATTTATTTATTTTTATTTTATTTTACATTTGTTGACTGGGTTGGTCTGGCTGAGCCAAAGGCTCATTTTCAGCAGAGACCCGGGGAGAAAAGCTCCTTATTTTTGATATAATATTACATAAAAACATTTGTTACAGAGTTATTTGAAATTAACATCCAGAGTATAAAGAAACATACATATGCATAGATTCATAGTAAAAAACATTATGAGGTTTAGTAAGATATCTTTAAACAATTTAATTTATACATTTGGTAGATATAAGCTTCATATGTTAAGGTAGGTGATAGTAAGAGATGAAGGATGGAGGGGAAAGAAGAGGAGGGTGAGGGGGGAGGGATGGGGGAGTAGAGAGAGGAGAAGCAGATGTTAAAAGATATTCATGGGGGATGACTACAGTGGCAGCACCAGTTTTCCATAAGATACTTTTGCACAGCAGTTTTGAATTGTTTGGGATGATCAAGTGATCTGATTTCTAGGAGTAGTTGGTTCCAGGAAGTGGCAGGGTTATAGCTGTAGAGTAAGCATCCCATTTTGGTCTTTGGTTTACAAATCTGTAGTAAGTCTTGGTCAGAGCTACATAGTGGCCTTGCAGGGGTGTATTTTGTTATAATAGTGATAAGGTTGGGACAGTAGTTAGACTGATATAAGATAGAATGGAGGATCTTAAGTTGATGCATTTTTAAAAGATGGGGGAATTCTAGCCAGTTAAGTTGCTTTAAGGAATCACAATGATGAAATTTGTAGGGTAGACTGTTAGCGAATCTGGCAACCTTATTGTAGTGGCTTCTAGTTTGGTGAGAAGAGATGAGTTTAGATTGGTAAGTAGGTGGCAGCTATAAAGGAGAGTGGGTATTAGAAAAGTATGAGAAAGTGTTTGTCTAGCTGTGTCAGTTAAGTATTTCTTCTTTCGATGAAGGTGTCCAAGTTTCTGATGGGTAGTTTTAATACAGTTGGTTACATGTAAATCAAACTTTAGCTGGTCATCTATGGTGACTCCTAGTAATTTAGTGCTAGGTTTAGGTGTTGTAATGGTATTGTTACTGGATTGTATTGCAAATGTGGATTTAAGATTTGTTAAGTTTTTGGGGAGAAAGAGAAGGAGTTTGGTTTTCTTGGAGTTGAGTATTAATTTATTGTTACTAAACCATGTCTCTATGGTATTGAAGGAAGTCTGCATAGTAGAGAATAGGTGTAATGGATTATCAGCAATAGTGATCACTGTGGAGTCATCAGCATATTGTACAAGTGCTGGTTGGGGACAGGAGGTGTGTAATAGATTGGTGAAAATATTGAAGAGTAATGGGCCAAGGATAGAGCCTTGGGGTACACCCATTTGTACCGTAAGGGGAGGGGACAAAGCTGAGAGCCATTTGACAGATTGCTGTTGGTTGGAGAGATAACTAGAGAACCAAGAGATAGTAGAAGAGGAGACATTGAGTTGGGTTAGTTTGTCCAAGAGAAGGGGGTGGGAGACAGTCTTGAAGGCTTTGGAGAGTTCCAGAAAGAGGCATGATACAAGTTTGTTTGAGTCCCTGGCAAGAGATATGGTATTGGTGAAGGATATTAGAGCAGTGGTTGTACTATGTTTGGGACGGACCCCGTGCTGTGTGAGTGTTAGAAGGTTTTCTGCAAGAAAGTATTGCAAAACTTATTTGTGCATACATTTTTCTAAGATTTTTGAGAGGGGTGACAGTATGGCAATTGGTCTAAAGTTAGTTATATCTGAGGATTTTCCCTCTTTCTGAATGAGTAGTGCATAACATTTTTTTCCAGATTGTAGGAACATAAGATTCAGATATGGAGCGGTTTACCAGTATAGTAATTGGGAAGCCAAGGGGTTCAGAGGCAATCTGTAGGAAAATTGAGGGGAGGTTATCAGCTGATGGTGAGCAGGGCTTTAGTTTGGAGAGTAGAGATTTTATGTAACTCCTAGAGACTGCTTTGAGAGAGAAGTAGATTAAAGGGTTGGGATGGGAGAGGGGCTTGTGTGACAATTTACGTTATTGTTTTTGTGGAGGGAATTAATTATGGTGGTAATTGAGTCAATAAAATGAGTATTAAACTTGGAGGCTATTACTTCAGGGGTGTCTTGTGGGCAGGGGTTAGGAGGGGAGGGGTTTCCAGGGTGTAATATTTGATTAATGGATCTCCAGAATTTTTTACGATTGGATTTGAGGGTAGAGGGAGGGTTAGTATAGAAGTTCTTTTTGTCTTGTTGTACAAGTTTAAAGATTTTGTTCCAGAGTTCTTTATAGGCCTGGAGAATGGAAGGAGTCTTAGTTTTAGACCATAATTTCCAGATACTATCTTGGTTTTTCATAAAGGTTATGGTTCTTTTTGAGAGCTAGGGGGCTGTTTTGGATTTGATTCTGACTGTGCAGAGAGGAACATGGGAGTTTAAAATGTCAAGAAAGATGGTGTTGAAAGAGATGACAGCTTCATCGAGGTGTTGGGTCTTTAGATGTGACCAGTTGAATTTAGAGAGTATGTCTATAAAGGTGTTGGGGCAGAAGGTTTTAAGTTTGCAAGTAGTAATATACTTGTGAGATTTGTTAAAAAGGGGTGAGTATCTAGTTACAGTCACAGGGCAGTGGTCACTGAGAACATTAGGAAGTGTCTGAGGATTATGGTAGTTTTGTGGATGGGAGACTAGGACCCAATCGAGGAGGGTGGTGGAGGTGTGGGATTTATTGATATTGGTTGGAGCAGTGACTAATTGTTTGAACCCATACAAGTTAATAGAGGATGGAGAGTTTGGCATCTGGAGTGAGAGCCAGTCAATGTTTACATCACCTAATATTATGGTTTCATTATTTAAGGTCAATGGTATGTAGGATAAGATGTCTTCGAGTATGCTAGTGATATCTCCTAGGGGGATGTAGATGGCTATTATAGTTATGGTGGTAAAGTTGTTGAGTTTGAAGTTTGCTAGTAAGAGTTCAGCTGTTGAAAAGGATGGGAGGGGCTTTCAAGTGAGGAGGTCAGAGTAGAGGATGGCTACATCTCCACCTTTTTTCTTTTGACGATCTTGTCAAAGGATATTATATCCGGGAGGGATTATTTTGCTGCCTTGAATATGAGGTTTTAACCAAGTCTCTGTTAGGGAGACTATGTCTGTTTTTTCTATAGCTACCCAGGCATGGAAATCATGTGTTTTATTGACAATACTCCTGAGATTAATTGAGTAGAAGGATATCTGTTTGTTTTAGAGAGAAAGGTGGGTAGGATTAGGTGTACTTTGGGTACTGTTCTGGGCATAGCCAGTAGGGCCTGGATTGGGATGGATATCTCCAGATAGAAGTAGGAGTTTGTAATGAAGTAGTTGTGTAAATAGGTGGTACTTTACTTTTGGTTTGATGGGGTTGGGTAGTTGAGGAGATATTTTTATTTTAGGAAAGGCAGTGAGTGGGGGAAGGATGGATGGGCTGATTGATAGGTTTTGCTGAGGAGTAGTAATTAAGATAGTTGTTTGATTAGCGAGGTAGAATTGAGGTGAAGGTAGTTGAGACTGGTAGGAGGTGAGGTGTGAGAGAGTGTACAGTAAAGCTAGTAGGAGTAAGACTTGAGTTTTATTAAGCATGATGTAGTTTGTGTATTTAGAAGAAAGGAAATGCTAGAAGTGAGTATTAGTATGTGAGGGTGTATGGGAAGGATATTTTGGCAGGAGTTTGTATGTCAAGAAAGAATAGTAGGGAGGGAGGACTTAGTTGCAGTTAGAGGGGGAGTGGTTATGGGTGGGTAGGTATAAAGGAAGTGATATGAGGGGAGGGTGGGATTGGGCGTGGGAGAAGAGCAAAGTGAGCCCGAGTGCAGTGAGGGTGAATGGAGTGGGGCAGCACTCTCGGTAGGGATAATGAAACAAAACAATCAGTCAGATTAGCTTTAGTTAACTATTGTTTTAGGCTTCACTATATTGTATAACGTTTAGGGTGTCGTGTTTAGAGACAAAGTAAAAACCACTTGGTGAGGTTAACGTTATCTTTTAAAGTTTTCTGCAGTCTAAAAGAAGCAATTAAGTCAATAATTGAAAAATCTAGGAAGAACGGGACTAAGTAGGCAGAAGAAGAATCATATTTCTGGGGGGGGTGGAAAGCTAAGAATAGTGCCTTCCGTGGTAGCATGCTTATAGAGGCTACGGCTTCCAGCAAATTCAGTATTCAGTTAGACTTGCTGGAAATATAGAAATTTATATTGCATACTTCACAGAGCTTTCAAAAACGTTTTCTGCTTGGAGTCCACATTTATGCAGGGCACAGGACCTGGGAGGAGGGTGGACAGTTGCTGGATTCCCTTTCAGTATATATATTATTGAGATGTAGAGCTACAGGAACAATGGTTGTGAGAAGGGGAGAAAGAGACACTTTAGTTTCAACAAAATAGCGGTTACACTATCAGGGCAAGTTTAGAGCAGTTGAAACAGCAGTTACAGTCCAAAAACAGCCATCAATGTAGTCTGCATATCACTAGTACTTTTAGCATTTGGTATAGACTTCTATAGACTTCTTTGATTTGCATGTCTATATGCTAATATGTTTGCCATTTTTATTGGAGCTTTTCTCCCCGGGCCTCCAGTGAAAATGGGCTCTTTGTAGGCCCAGTGGACTTCCCTGGTCATCAAACTGAAATAAATAAATAATAAATTACATGGCACTGCTGCCTGCACGTGCTCTCTATTTATACGCACATGCCCTCACTTTGAAATGCTTCTTAAAGTTACAACACACACTCTGTTCCACATCCTCCCTCATTGAGAAATAAGTCATACACTGAAAAAGATAACATTCATTGACAGGCAATTATACAGAACTAATTCTTTGGGATGCAATCACACAGAACTAAATACAACTAAATCAATCATGTCCAGGTTGCTGTTTATTTTACACTAGGTCTAGAAATACGACCTGATCATGTGACATAAAAATTAGAACTGGGTCTAGCAATGGGGAGTGTCTTTAATGAATGTTCAACTTCGGGGACATTTGGGAATCATCAGGAATGGGAATAGGTACTGAGACATGTTCTTCAACAGGAACATTGTCTGGGTTTTTCTAAGATCTAGAGTCTGTATCAGAGGCACTATGCTGTGATATCAGTTCAGGTACCAGAGGAAGATGCCTGTGATTTCTTCTGTATTCTATACCCTCAGATTTCACTAAGTAGCATCTCAGCTTGGCACACATGCCTCTAACTTGACCAGTTCGATCATCGCCCTTTGCATCTTTACTATCTCTTCTTCTTTCAATGGACAAAATAATCGGCTCATTTTATCATAGCTGGACTTCTGAAAGGAATGATTTTTAAATAGTTGGGCTTTGACTGGTCTGGTGTTTTTAGCACTGGGTACCAACAAACTGGAACTGATAGGCAAGGTTGTTCTGGTTTGCCTAGAAAGAAGTCTCTGAGCAGGACAGCCAAGTAAATTGTCACAGGGTTTATTTCTGAGATTAAACAAATTCAAGAAGATATTGGTATTGTCACGCTTTGAGCTGTCTGGTAATTGCTTTGCATTTTGTACTGCATGCTCAGCTAGGCCGTTTAACTGTGGGTATTCTGGACTCCTAGTAATATAGAATAAGGCCCACTCTTCTGCAAATTTCTGAAATAACTGACTGGTAAGCTGGGCACCGTTGTGAGAAATAACTTTGTGTGGACTACCATGGACTGAGAAGTGATGTTTCAACATACTAATAACAGTATAACGATAGCAACAAAAGAAGTAATGAATGAACCATGCAGTCCACAAAATAACTAAGTCATAAAATGAATGTATTAATGGTAAGCGTTTTCACATAGGAGCTGCATCAGACCATCAAACCAAAATACAGAGAGCACTTAAATCCTACTCAGCATCCAATCAGCACTCACTCAGGTAATCAGCCTAAATTAAAGCAACAAGCAACACTTATCATATTATAAAACTACAAAACATAAAAAATAAAACAAATAAGAACAAGGACAAAAGTACCATAGCAAATAATGTGAGTATGATTCATTAAAACTACAAAATCCATATATTTCTAATACTTGGAAAATATAACCTAACTGTGAGTTTCTTAGACTTTAACACAGGCTTAATAGAAGCTCTCTCATTGAGCCCCTTGCCTCTATTTGCCCTTAGCCTTAGGATCCACTTTACCTCCTTATTCTCAGTATGAATCCTGATATCCCCTTCTCGCAGACTGGGTCTAACCAGGTCAATCACCCTAAATTTGAAGGTGTGATCATCCCCTATAAAATAACATGCTTGGAGAGTGCATTGTTCTGTGACCTAATCCTAATGTTACATAAATGTTCTCTGACTCTACCCCTCAAAACTCTATCTGTCTTTCCTACATAGAAAGATCTACAGAGTGAGCATGTGGCTAAATAAACAACATGCTGGGTTCTAAGGTTTGCATCAATACTAAACGTGAAGCACTGTCCTGTACCAGGGTGTATAAAGTCCCCTGTTGTATCTAGATAACCACAATAATTACAACTACCACAGGGTTGTGTACCTTCATCCCCCTGATTCCACTTACACTCCTTATTCTTGGGGTGGCACAGTAACCTCTGCAAGTTACATTTATTCTTAAATAGGAACCTGAGATCATCTACCACTATCCTCTTAACCGCTGGATCTACAGTCAGGACTCCCCAATCCTTCCTAATAATTTCCATGATGTCTTTGACATCGGTAGTATAGTACATCAGGATCTTCATCCCCAGTCAGGACTCCCCAATCCTTCCTAATAATTTCCATGGTGTCTTTGACGTTGGTAGTATAGTACATAGGGATCTTCATCCCCAGTCAGGCCTCCCCAATCCTTCCTAATAATTTCCATGATGTCTTTGACATCGGTAGTATAGTACATAGGGATCTTCATCCCCAGTCAGGCCTCCCCAATCCTTCCTAATAATTTCCATGATGTCTTTGACATCGGTAGTATAGTACATCGGGATCTTCATCCCTCCATCTCCAGAGATCAATATCTCATCCTGCTCAGCATCAATAACAGGGGAATAGTAGGGTCTCGTCTTCCTTGCCTTAAAACGTCAAGGTCATGAAAGTTACTGTCTACCTTAGATGGACTATATCCCCTATCAATTAACTTCCTTTTCAATTCAAATAATTCTCAATTAAAACCCTCTTCTGTGGCATTTAGTCTGGAGGATCTCATCCCTTACCCTCTCATAACATTTTTAAACACATACTGGGGATGCATACTACCTCTGTGTAGTAGGGTGCTCCTATAACAACTTTTCCTGTGTAGTCCTGTGTTTACCAGACCATTACTGAGTCTTTCAACAAATACATCACGGTATTCAACCCTCTCCCTCAAATGATTAATTATGAATCTTAAGTAATCATAAATACCATTGAGCTGGGTAAGGAACAATTCAAGGTCCCCAGATGTACCAGTCCAAATGAAAAAAGATCATCAACGAAAAATCGTTAGAAAGGGACATACCTGATGTAAAGTTCCATCTGAAACAACATTTCTTCTTCCCATAGAGCTAAGAACATGTTGGTGTAGCTACTGGCACATGACATGCCCATAGCTACGCCATCTCCTTGTAAGTAGACCTGATTCTCAAAACAGGCATATCAGATCTATCTGTGTATCCCCATATTCACTATGCCCATTCAAGTACTTACTTATAAATTCAATGCCTGTTGCCAGAAACTGCACATCTAGAGTAACAAAATAAAAGTCAATGCCTGTTGTTAAAGTATTACTAACACCATACAGATCAAGCAAGAACCGCTTCGTATCCCTAAGTATATATGCATTCCTGTCAAGGGCAGGTCTTAGATATTTCTTCACATACAATGAAAAGGGCTTGGTGGTCCAGCCTCTCCCTACCACTATGGGTCTCATGGGAGGGTACTGGGCATCCTTGTGAATCTTAGGAAGCCCTTGTATAATGGGATTTAAGGGATGGTCAACCCTCAAAAAATGATACAGATCAGCAAGATTATCCCACTCTTCATAATGTCTTCTGACATATTCAAAAATGTTACCATGTTGATGGTGTAATTTCTCCATATCTATTCTGCTATAAAAATGGTCATCCGCTAACATTCTAACCATAGATGCAACATACATATGCTTATCCATGACGACAACAGGACCCCTCTTATCAGCATGTCTGATCATGACTGAATGGTCACTCTGTAAACATTCCAGTGCCTGATGTTCACTGTAACTCAGATGTAAAATAAAATAAAAAAATAAAAAACCTCACATTATGATTCCAACCTGTTTGTGCTCGTTTACGATCATAAAACTTATAAAGGTCATCTTCAACCATTTTATTAAATGCCTCGACCAGGGGATGTGAACACGGCATGTACAAACTGGGTTTCCTAAATACCTTAGCATCTGTGTTCTCAAAGTCCCAAAATGTTAATTTAAGCATGAAATTCCTACTAATGAACTTAACATCAGTCATAGTCTCCATCATATCACTCCCCCTGGTTGGAATAAATGTTAGGCCTCTGTTATGGAGGCTAGTTTCAATTCAAAATTAGCCTTGAAGGTTTTTACTAGTGATCTAATTTGCTTGTTGAGGCTAAGGAGGGAGCTCTTCCAATTTATAATTTGCTCCCTTTTATCCTTGGACAACAGTTTCTTCATTTTGTTGTAAGGCCTGTTGATGGAGGATGTGCAGCAAACAGGTTTGCATGTCCTTGATGTCTCAACCTGGTGACGAACATGAGCATTACCAGGATGGGTAAGGTACTGTTTCAGTTGGATTTTATAGCTTGAGAGTTTGTTAGTCATTTTCACTTGTGTAGGGATGGTGTTCCGGAGCTTGGAGATATAACAGGAGTATAGTGAGTCCCCTGATGAATTATTTGCTTTAGTAGTGTTTAGAAGAAATTTATCACCAGAATGGAGGTCCCTTGTGGGAGTGTAGGGCAACAATATGTTTTTTAATGCAGGGCATTTTAAGGATAATATATCAGTTTGTGTGCCATAACTAGTTTAGAGTATGCTGTGTGGTTGGTACCATAACTAGTTTAGAGTATGCTGTGTGGTTGGTGCCATAACTAGTTTAGAGTATGCTGTGTGGTTGGTACCATAACTAGTTTAGAGTATGCTGTGTGGTTGGTACCATAACTAGTTTAGAGTATGCTGTGTGGTTGGTGCCATAACTAGTTTAGAGTATGCTGTGTGGTTGGTACCATAACTAGTTTAGAGTATGCTGTGTGGTTGGTACCATAACTAGTTTAGAGTATGCTGTGTGGTTGGTACCATAACTAGTTTAGAGTATGCTGTGTGGTTGGTGCCATAACTAGTTTAGAGTATGCTGTGTGGTTGGTACCATAACTAGTTTAGAGTATGCTGTGTGGTTGGTGCCATAACTAGTTTAGAGTATGCTGTGTGGTTGGTGCCATAACTAGTTTAGAGTATGCTGTGTGGTTGGTACCATAACTAGTTTAGAGTATGCTGTGTGGTTGGTACCATAACTAGTTTAGAGTATGCTGTGTGGTTGGTGCCATAACTAGTTTAGAGTATGCTGTGTGGTTGGTACCATAACTAGTTTAGAGTATGCTGTGTGGTTGGTACCATAACTAGTTTAGAGTATGCTGTGTGGTTGGTACCATAACTAGTTTAGAGTATGCTGTGTGGTTGGTGCCATAACTAGTTTAGAGTATGCTGTGTGGTTGGTGCCATAACTAGTTTAGAGTATGCTGTGTGGTTGGTACCATAACTAGTTTAGAGTATGCTGTGTGGTTGGTGCCATAACTAGTTTAGAGTATGCTGTGTGGTTGTTAGCTGCTTTAAGGCTTGGCAGTGATGAGCTGAGTGTTCTCGGTTGGTAGCAAATTTAGCTACTTGTAGCAACAGGCTAGTTTGGATTTTAGTGTAGAGCTTAGGTTTGTAAGGATAGGTGAAGCATATAAGATGGCTGGAAGCAAATAGGATGGTGCTAGTTTTTTATTGCTGGGTGTGTAAGGTTATATTTTGCCCTGTAAAGGAGGCAAAGTTTCTGGTGGATCTTTTTAACTGTTTGAAGAATAAGTAAAGCTACCTTCCAATCCAAGAGAAGCAAACAATGAAAGGCTCTGCTACTTAAAGCTCCACGACTTCACTCCCCTACTACAGCCCTAACACAACCCTAATTCCCACCTCGTTGCTCTAGATTTATAACTTTCCCAATTAAGCACTACCTAGATTATCTTCCACACTTCTAAACCAGTCACAACAATTTTGCTTTTGCTATCACAGTAGACCACATCCTACCAAACTACCAAAGTCTACCACTCTGACGATCCTTGATCTCCTGCTCTAACGTTTTACAATAATTATTGTACTGCTGACTCTAATGTCTCATATTCACCATAACTCCAGCCAATCCTATTATACCCAATAAACCCAAAAGGTAACAACCCACAGTTTTATCTCTACTATCCCTTCCAAATAGTTAATCTAACCATAATACCACAATTGTTCCTTAACAGTTTTAAATTTTTTCCAGATTTCTATCGCCACCTGATTCTCACATTACTAGACATCTTCAGACATGGGTCTCTCCCTATCATAGCTTTCTATGAGGATAGATATGATGGATTTGTAGCACATACACCATTCATCTCACCTGTACATTCGCCAACACAACTATGCTTCTTACTTCCCTGCTGTCATCACTCTTTGAGTTGCTATCTCTCTTCAGCACTACCTTTCAACCCTCCATTACTCTCTGTCACATCTCAGCAGACAGCATCCCTTCTACATACCCCCCAACTCATCCATACTCAACCTACATACTTCTTAAAACCAAAATACCTGCTACTAAAACGAACAGAGAATATACGATACCCTAACAACCTCAGCTTACTTTATCCTGTGGGATGTCCTCCCAAATCCAGGCCCAACAATTGTTAGAACCTATTCTTCTCTAGAGCATATTTGTACATATAACCAAAGCTTGCAAAGACCCACTAACAATTCCTAAAATCTATTTAACCTAAATATCTACAGCCTCTGTAAAAAATAAATGAGCTACATGCTTGGATCTCTCTCCACTCCTCAGATTGTCTTGTTCTCACAGAACAGAAACGAGACTCATGTCAAACATATCAATTAAAATCTTATGTTCTGGTTTTCATAGGATCATAGAAGGTTACTAGGCTATTGAACCAGAGGTCATTTCAAACCTAGCCATTTCATTGTATAGTTGTACTATGTTTAGATTAGATTGAAATGCAGTAGGACAGGTGGTGCAACAATAATGCATAAAATCAATTTTTTGTCTCTCCTCTGTTTTCAGATAACATACCTAAAATTAGCTATGCAGAAAAAAATAACCCAGTTTTAACTAAACCCAATCAAAGCCACATGTACTGTAACTTTATGTATTCCTCCAAACAATAATCTCACTACACTTGAATGCATTCTATCCTGGTTATCAAAACCCATCAAACTAGAAACTGTAATCCTTGGTAATACTATAGAAATTAAGCTATGTTACTACCCTATTAACTATTCTGTGGATCAATATGTGTGTATATACCTTTAAGAAGCTATCCAAGGGCTTGCACAAGTGTATTAATACTGAGCATGTGCAAGCTAGACTGACATTTTGTAGTAAACAGTTGTGATGTAAGCATGTATGTATGTAAGGTCTGTCGGTTAACCGCTTCGTTTATATTTTATGATGCTGCTACCCATCCTGATGTGTTTCTGTGCATTAAAGCATCTAAACGAAATACCCCACATGCTTGTCATCTATGTTAGAGCAGGATGAGTGATATGGTTTCAGAAGTGGGATGTCTAAAAGGACATGATGTCTACAACAGCTTGAGGCCAGGATGGAATCCAAATTCTTCAGTTCGAGTTTGAGGGGCACCTTGTTGAAACTGGAGGAATATAAAGGAGTGAAGGAGGCATACAGAATGCTCTAAACAATATTTAAATAAACCGATATGTCCGATATTGCTACTGTATGCAAAGTCCTAGACACATCAGCAGCATTTTGACTTAAATTAGAGCTGGAAGCAGTATCTTTTGCATTCTTTTTTAGGCCACACAAAGATATGGCCATTGACACATAAGAAATATACTTATACAGGTTATGCATGTTGTTTAACTAAAAATGTGATTTATTTAGCTACTTGCACACAATGTATGTGTTTCTATATTGGTAAAACCAATAGGATGTTAAAGGAATGTATTTTACACCATACAGGTGATGTACGTAAGAACATACAAAGAAGTGCAATAGCACAACATATTGATACTTATCCACAACATGGTTTTAAGTTTATGGTCTTGGATGTTTATACTCCCACTCTTAGAAGTGGTGACACAATGAATGCTACTGAGGTTAAAGAAACACGCTGGGTAGTTGACTTGAGCGCAGATATTCCACCAGGTCTAAATGGTTTTTATACCTTTAAAACCCATTTTAAAAGACAGGAGAAGATCATTGTTTTATTAATTACTTGAATTGTGATGTAGTTTGATTGGCTAGGTGCATGTATTTAAGTGCTTTTACTGTTTTACTTTTTTTGTTTATTGATCTGAAGAAGGAGACATCTCCGAAAGCGCTCATTTTAATAAAAATCGGGCTTTGCTCTGGTGGTCCCATTGTTGTTCCTGAAGTTCAAAAGATTTGCCAAAGAATGGGACTTTGCTCATGTCACGAGTAGCCCAGAGTACCCGCAGTCAAATGGTTTGGCAGAACGTGCAGTTCAAAGTGCAAAACAGCTACTAGAGAAGTCAAAATTAGATAATAGTGATGTTTTCCTGAATCTCTTGAATCTCAGAAATGTTTCTCATGATAAACATCTAGGTTCACCTGCTCAAAGACTTCTGTCAAGACAAATTAGAACCACATTACCAGTCAGTGGTCAATTGTATTTGCATGTGTTAAGAACAACAGGTCAGTGAAAGCCATTCTGTTGAAGAAGCACTTAACCCAAAAGACATTAAGACCAGCAAACTGCTCAGTCCATTATGAGAAGGAGAGGTGATAAGGATGCAAACATCCGGAGGTTATGATCGGATTAGTGTCGTGAAGAATATTTGCTCAGAGCCGAGATCATACATTGCTGAATTACAAGGAGCAGAGTTTAGGGAGAATCGGAAACATTTGAGACTGATGTCTAAGCCTGTGCTACAGCACATAGCCTGTAAGAAAGACTCTTTATCATAGAGTGAGTTGTCTGTTGTTCCAATTCCAGAGGATGTTTCCGAGAACATTCTTGTTCCTGTGATGAATTCAGAAGTTCCTGATATGAGTTTTCACCGAAGACTGTCCCTGTTGCCAAATTCAGTTCAGATTGTTATGTTACAAGATTTGGTCAAATCTCTAAACCATGTAACAGATACACGGCAACTTGGACACGAACATTGTATTTTGTTTCTAATGTCTACAGCAATGCCTGTCTAACTCTAATATTGTTTTTACCAAGTGCAATCTTTTTAATAGGGAGGATGTAGATCAATGTGTATGTGTGTGTGTGTGTGTGTGTGTGTGTGTGTGTGTGTGTGTGTGTGTGTGTGTGTGTGTGTGTGTGTGTATACCTTTAAGAAGCAATCCAAGGGCTTGCACAAGTGAATAAATACTGAGCATGTGCGAGCCTGACTGCCATTTTGTAGTAAGCTGTTGAGATGTAAGCATGTATGTATATAAGGTCTCTCTGTTAACCAGTTTGCTTATATTTTATGATGCTGTTACCCATCCTGATGAGATTCTCTGTATTAATGCATCTAAACAAAATATCCCACATGCTTGTCATCTATGTTAGAGAGGGACGAGCGACATGTTTCCTCAAATAATTTATCTCAACTCGTCACCAATCAAACCAGCATTACAAGGCCATTAACTCTACAATAGTCTTGGACTGGATGCATACTACCACCCCCAAATGGACTGGATGCTTAATACCACTTAATCGGGCTGGATGCTTACTACCACCCAATCTGGACATGATGCTTACTATCTCCCCCAACTGGACTGGATGTGTACTACCACCCCCAACTGACCACCCCCATTTGGACTGAATGGTTACTACCACATGAAACTGGACTGTATACTTAATACTACTCCAACTGGACAGGATGCTTATGACCACCCCAACTGGACTGGATGCTTACTACCATCCCAACTGGACTGCATGCTTCCTATGACCCCAACTGGACAGGATGCTTATGACCACCCCCAAATGGACTGGATGCTTACTACCACACCCAAATGGACTGCATACTTACTACCACTCCAAATGGACTGGACACTTACTACCACCCTCAACTGGACAGGATACTTATGACCACACCCAACTAGACTGGATGCTTACTACCATCCCAGATGGACTGGATGATTACTACCACCCCAGTTGGACTGGATGATTACTATATCCTCAACTGGACCAGATGCTTAATACCACCCCAAATTGGACTGGATGATTATGACCACCCTCATTGGACTGAATCCTTACTACCACCCCCAATTGAACAAGATGCATTCTACCAGCCCAACTAGACTGGATGCTTACTACCAGCCCCAACTGGACTGGATGCTTACTGCTACCCCCAATGATATCGCTCAAGCTGCAATCTAACCACTTGTCTAAGTGATCACCACCCTACCTATATTATTTGAAAATATAACAGGAAAAGAAATTCTCATCATTATAACCTAGTTAGAAGACAGCTGTGTGAAGCACCAGTTAGTAATCTACTTTTGGTGAGACCGCCAACCCTCATTCTGACAAAGTTAGTAATCTACTTTTGGTGAGATCACCAACCCTCATTCTGACCCAGTTAGTAATCTAATCTACTTTTGGTGAGATTGCCAACCCTCATTCTGATTCAGTTAGTAATCTACTTTGGTGAGATCACCAACCCTCATTCTGACCCAGTTAGTAATCTAATCTACTTTTGGTGAGATTGCCAACCCTCATTCTGATTCAGTTAGTAATCTACTTTGGTGAGATCACCAACCCTCATTCTGATCCAGTTAGTAATCTAATCTACTTTTGGTGAGATTGCCAACCCTCATTTTGACTTGTCATGTCCTTTTGTGTAACCAATATTTTACCCTCTTAATTACTTACCAATTAACATTGCTTACTTTTAGCCACCAACCCCTACATATCAGCTACTGTAAGGCCCTTGCAAAGGGTGATCAATCCTACTATGTAATGTTACTATTATCCAAATGGAAGTCTGACCCAAGACTTGCAAGGCTATGTAGGAGTGGCCTGTACAGTGACACCAAATAGATATGCAAGTACTTTAACAGCTTGAATGTGTCTCACAAATATCAGCCACAAAGATAGGTTTAAATATATTTAATAATAAATAATAAAAGAGCAAGACAATGCTCAAGTACATCAACACAATAACTTCAGAGTTCAAAATCACAGGAAATATTTTAAAAACAACAATGCAAGACAGTCTCACATAAATACAGAAAACATCTAAACTAATCTTTAGTATATTCCAATCTATATCTAAAGGAGATACTATGCCCTAAATCTTACCTACAGCAAGGCAAGTGCAGATGGTGATGATGATGAGTAGATGTTTCCAGGTCAAAGACAAAATACAAAATGTGCAGTCTCTCTCTGAGAGAGTTCCCAAATTAATATCAAACATTACTGCTGGGTCAGCTTGGATGACATCACTATTTGTCACCTGATTCAGTTCGGGTCTATGTTAAATCATCGAATGTTTAAAAAAGGAACAAATAATTTATCAAACCCATGTAAGCGAAAGCTTAGAATCCTGAACACTTAGAACAGCAAGTTCCAAGGGAAAAAAATCACTGTTCTACAAAAAACAAACAAAAAAATAAATAAAAAAATAAAACATTACATAACGATGTGCTGTGCCCCCCACAACCCTCCCTACTTAAATGTGCCAACTCCAACATCACATTATAATCATGAAAATGGCAAAGTAATGGAAGCGGCCAAGCTATTTCTTTCCCAGGGAAAGAATTCACTTATATGCTGTTTCGCTATTTTGCCTTTTCGTGCTTTCAAGTTCAATCAAGATACATTCGAAAGAATGTGTCTTTGATCATTTAATAGGAACCCCTTCAGTTCCCAGGCTAAACAGAAACTAACATAATTTAACATCTCTGTGTGAGAAATACATATCTCTCAGATCTTTCAAGACAATACAAAAACTCCTAGCTCTAGACATTGTGTCTGCTACTGAACTGAAACTGACAGATAACATCTGTTGTTTATGGCCCAGCTACAAAGTAACTTAACCTCAACTATTCTTAAGTTTTACAGATTAATTTTCTATGTTCCAGCAGGGTACACTGTGTATACATTTTAGCTCAGTACATAACATACAGTTCTGTATAAATCATATCAATATTCACAAATGGCATAGAATTATTCACAAAATTCCAGATAGCTGGGCTGGCATTATTTCCCTATATCAACCCCCCCCCCCCAAAAAAAAAAAACTCAAGCTAGTTTTTCAAGTGACCCTTGAGAAACATTGCTTGAGAGGGTTTGCACTGCCATATCATATGCTTGCAACCTAAGGGTCTATCTTAGAAACTTGACATTTTGCTGGCTGCCTCAATGTAGCCATGTTAAGAGACTGAGATCTGTAACTACAATGAATTTCCTTCTATACAGATAAGGCTGAAGTTTCTCCAGTGTCCACACTATGGCTAGGCATTCCTTTTATACAGATGCATAGCATTCCTCCCTGGGTTGGAGCCTATGAATGAGATAAACCACTGGGTGCTCTTCTCCTTCTGAGGAAACCTGGTTAAGTGCAGCCTCCACCCTATGGTTCGAAGCACCCACCTGCACAACAAATTATTTTCTGTAATCTGGACTGGCAAACACAGGTGGTCCTCCAAAAGCCCCTTTAAGCTTCTGGATTGCTGGGGTCCACACTACCTTATCTGGCTGTTTTTTTCCTTGTCAGGTCTGGGAGGGGAGCACCTATGGTACTATAACTGTGGACAAACTTTCTGTAGTACACTGCTTTCACTAAGAATGCTCTCACCTGCTTTTTGGTAACAAGGGCAGGCCATGCCTGAATGGCTTTCATTTTGGAAGGTTCTGGCATGATCTTTCCACTCCCCACTCTATGTCCAAGGTAGGAGACCTCTGCCATACCCACCTGAGATTTGCTGGGCTTAATGGTCAACCCTGCCCTCTAGAGCCTGCCCAGCACATCCCTGACATTCTGAAGGGTACTCTTGCAGGGCATGGCTGTAGATGGCAATATCATCTAGGTAAGCAAGGGTAAAATCTCTGTCTCTTGTTAGAATACGATTTACCAGCCTCTGTAAAGTCGCTGGGGCATTTTTCTTCCCAAATGGCATCTTTGTGAACTCATACAACCCAAAAGGAGTCACAAAGGCTGACCTCTCTTTAGCACTGGGAGTCAAGGGCACCTGCCAATAACCCTTGGTAAGATAAAAGGTTGTAAGATACTTAGCCCCACCCAGCTGATCTAGGGCTTCATCTGTCCTAGGCAAGGGGTAAGCATCTGACTCTGAGTGACTATTTAATTTCCTGTAGTCCACACAGAACCTGGTGCTGCCATCCCTCTTTTATAGCAGCACCACTGGGGAGGCCGAGGGACTGCTGGACTCCTGAATTACCCCAGTTCCAATATTTCCTGTATCTCCTCCCTCAGAGTCTGTTTGACTCTCTCAGGCACCCTATAAGAGGCTTGCCTAATAGGCCTTCATGGTCCTGTATCCATATGGCACTGCACCAGGTGGGTACACCCTGCATTTCCAATGAACATGCCCCCAATCTCCTGTAACACTGCTTGGATTTCTTGAACCTGGGTAAGGGTTAGCTGCTGGGACATTGCTACCCCTTCCACTGAGGTATCAGTCTGAGCCTCACTGAGGAGATCATTTGCCAGATCCCCCTCAGACTCCTCCTGCCATCCATTGCAAATACTCAGCACAAGGGCCTCACTATCATGGTAAGGTTTCATCATGTTAACATGGTACAATTTGTGCCCTTGCCTCCTGCCTAGTAGTTCTACCATGTAGTTAACATTACTAACTTCCCTTACTACCTTGTAGGGCCCCTCTCAGGCTGCTTACAGCTTGTTTTGTTTGACAGGAATGAGAACCATTACCTGTGGCCTACAGCATAATCTCTAGCTCGAGCATTCCTGTTGTACCAGACCTTTTCTGCTGTTGGGCTTCTGCCATGTTCTCCTGGGCCAAGCTCATGAGTTTCCTGAGCCTTGTCCTGAGGTTTATGCCACAACAGACTCCTTGTGGGATTCACACTCACCTTCCTACGCATCTCGAATCAAATCTAGAGGTCCCCTCACTCTATGCCCATACAACAATTTGAAGGGTAAAAAACCTGTGGATTCCTGTGGAACCTATCTGTAAGGAAACATCAGATGTGGCAAATATTTGTCCCACTCTCTCTTAAACTGGTCTGCAAATGACTGTAGCATTGTAATTCTCCTCAGCCTCTAGATGTCTCAGTCTCTCTGCTGCTTCTTTTTCCAAACGCTTGACCTTCAGCTCAAGACTCTTTAACTCCAGATGGATTTTTAAGTCCTCTGTGGAAAGATTGAGCTGTTCATTTTCTGAGAGTCGTCCATCTCCAAGGCCAGCCTGGTTGTCCTCCTGATCATTGGTCTGTGATGCAGCTGTGCCCAAAACTACAATAATTTCTGCCTTAGTCAAGTTTGCATACACCAGTCCTTTAGCATGGCACATCTCAGCCAACTGGCTTTTTGTCATCAGAGGAGTATAGCAAGCTGACATGCTTGGCTGCTTTCCCTGACTAACTACCCTAACAAAAAAATAAAACAATTGTGATGTGAAACTCTGAATGTTCACTGCATGGTTGGTTGAGAATACAAACACCTTCAGTGATCACTGTACACATGCTACAGGAATTCAATATCCACACCACTACAAGCCAATTAATATGTCATGTGGCCATCTCACCACTGTCAACCAATTAATATATAATGTGGATATCCCACCACTGAAAACTAATTAATATGTGATACCCCTGCATTGGCCCAGTAAGCAAGGAGCCTCAATCCTCACCACTGGTAACAGCTAGGGGATGTACACATTGGAAAGATGACAAGTACACACACAGTAAAGTGCAATTTCCCTTAAGAGCACACATAGATCACAATCAGTCTGGTACTGGTTTCTCCCTCTTTCTGCAGATCACCAATAAGACTCCCCACTGGCACAGCTATAGGGTTAAGATCTCAGCTGAGGGACCAAGCCAAGACCTCCAGTACCCTCTCTGTCCAACCAGTGCTTTGTGTCCCTACCCAAGTAGCTGACATGCACACACTTTGAGATTTGATTTACACACACACACACACACACACACACACACACACACACACACACACACACACACACACACAAACACAAACACACACACACACACCCTGGGAAGGCTGGCACAGATTTACTAGCTTTGCCTCCTTCTGTCCAGACTATAAGGTAATTTCCACTGTCACCAACCCCTACTTATCAGCTACTATAAGGCCCTTGCAAAGGGTGTCCAATCCTACTGTGTAAGTTTATTATCCAAATGGTAGTCTGACCAAGATGTGTAAGGTTATTTAGGAGTGGCCTGTACATTGTCACCAAATAGATATACAAGTCCTCTAAGAGTTTGAATGTGCCTCACAAATAGCCACAAAGATAGGTCTAAATATATTTAATAATAAATAATAACAGAACAAGACAATGCTCAGCACATCAACACAATAACTTCAGAGTTCAAAATCACAGGAAATGTTTTAAAACAACATGCAGGACAGTCTCACATAAATACAGAAAACATCTGAACTAATCTTTACTATATTCCTATCTATATCTAAAAAAATATACTATGCCCTAAATCTTACCCACAGCAAAGCAAGTGCAGATGGTGATGATGATGAGTAGATATTTCCAGGTCAAAGACAAAACATATCTCTCTGAGAGACTTCCCAAATTAATATCAAACATTACTGCTGGGTCAGCTTGGATGACATCATTCTTTGTCACCTGACTTCAGTTCCCATACTAAACAGAAACTAACAAAATTTAACATCTCTGTGTGAAAAATACATTTCTCTCAGATCTTTGCAGCTGTTAGGAAGTCTTAAAGCAATAAAACACCTCCACATCTCAAACCTAGTTATTATTTTTCTTTCAAGACAATACAAAAACTCCTAGCTCTAGACATTGTGTCTGCTACTGAACTGAAACTGAAAAAAAACATATTTTGTTTATGGCCCGGCTATAAAGTAACTTAGCCTCAACTATTCTTAAGTTTTGCAGGTTAATCTTCTATGTTCCAGCAGGGTACACTGTGTATATATTTTAGCTCAGTACATAACATGCAGTTCTGTATGAATCATATCAAAATTCACAAATGACACAGAATTATTTTACAAAATTCCAGATAGCTGGGCTGGCAATATTTCCCTATATCACACCACCTGTTCTGTGAAGGAACACAAGGCCAAAGAGGGATATATATTTCATGGCTCCAAAGGCCAGACACAGATCCCTACAGCTCAGTCTTCAAGAGATCAAGCACAAGGGGATGGCTGCCAGTTTGTCTTGATAAATAAGATTTCGGAGATCAGCAATCTTCCCAGCTATAAATTCCTGAGGCCTCCTAAGCCAGTGCTACATATATGCCAAAGGGGCATTCTACTGAATAATGGGTCTGATGAAATATGAGTAAAGGGGAATTAAGATCTCCTTACACATAAAGGAGATGCCCCTGGAAACTATGCAGGCTTTGCCTTTCATTCTGAGCTTACTCATAGGACATCAGTTTGTATTTGAAGTTTCTTAAAGGAACTACTTCACTCCAGTTTTATGGAGGAACATGACTGTCATCTCCAGGGGTTTCATATTTATCCATGCTTCTAAATACATAATTGTCACTGATTGCAGTGGAATATCTCACAACTCTTCCCTCTGCAGTCTTCTTAGGTCTTGGGTCGGCATTCTCTCTCTGAGACCATAACTGAGGGTCTGCTTCTCAGCCTCACTCCCAGACTTACATGCATCATGGAACATGGTACTATTTATTGCTGGAGTTAATTTTGTTTTATTTTTTTATTTTTAATTTCATATCTGTTAATTTAATTCAGTGCTATGTTCTGCTTGCTACCTGCATTAGCTCTGATCTAGGGTTGCCCCCTGAAGTTGTATACCCTACAAACTGAACTATGTGTCTCATTGGTATGTTCCATATTAAGCAATTATAGTGAGTGGACAAAGACATTTATAACCACAGACGTGTATTCTTCACTTTAGAGTCGATTAATTGATGTAAATAACAGTTTAATAGTTGTATATATTATTTCACAGGAGTGACATTTTACAAATTCTGTGGATGTAGGTTTGAAAATTTGAAGAGAAAATCACATTTTTGGTGAATAATCTGCTTATATTTCTCACTGGCCATAGTGTCCTTTTTTAAATATCAACTCACCTTTCACAACTTTAAAACCTTGCACTCTAGATGAAAGCCCAGCAAACCATAGCTGTTTACAATTTCTTCAAAAAATGTAAGGCTTGGCAAATAACTGCTCATTATAGCTGCTTCATGCATTTTAATGTTACTTAGTTTTAAGATGGCATTCTTGTCAGCCTGTAATTCCATATCTCGACTCTTATGTGTGCAATTAACAGAACAAGCACTTTGAACCTGTATTTCACATTTCAGCAAGTGCTGCTGAAAGCTTTGTTTTGCCATGCCAAGTCAACATGTGCTTATTTGAATCATCTCATCTGTGAATGAAACATCCTCTTTGCTGTTTCACAGGAAGAAAAACTGCAAGTCACTAAAATTAACATTTTGAAAACTATATTTTAAATAATAACTATGTGTGATTGTTTTTTTTTCTGTATTTTACTTTCTGTATCTGTCACCTAGACCTTTTTACATTCATTTTCTATTGGAAAACCAGTAATAAAGGTCTTAGATTTAATCTGTTAAACAGGAATGAAGATTGTGGCTTTTTGATTTGGGGATATCTGTGCTAAGGACCAGAGTTCGTTTTCTTCCCATTTGACTTTATAGGGTTTATACATATGCACGTGTGTGAGAAACTATTTCTGTTTACAAATCCTGATTGTCTGACCACAGACCAACTCATGTATTGAAACAGGATATAGTAAAAGTTCTCACATGTTAGTAGCTCACTACAGATTTGGTTGCTGACATTTGCTTGAAAAAGAAAGTGCACAAACTCCCAATAATCTGATCTCCTGTTTCTATAAAGCCCACCCACCACCTGATCCTATAAGATGTATGGCCCTACCAGAACCTAAACTTTAACCCAAAAACTCACACCTAGTTCCTTGAGTCCTCCCTCACATATCCAAAAGCTCAAAGCCTCCTACCTACAGTCCCTGATCACTCCATAAACCTAAAACTCCAACCCCCTTCGATGACTGTCATACCCTAGAACTCCCCTCCTGCTCTCTAATGCTAAAACTCCCTCCTTCTCCCTCCACATGGGTGCTTGTATAAATTTATATTTGAGTTTGAATATGAACAGTAACCTACAGCAGCTACAACACACTCAAGTCCCTGGCTGGAGAAAGTGCATTTTGAGCACTTGGAACTCAAGTGGTTGCAGTGTTCCCGTTGAAACATGCATTTTGAACTTGGTATGCAAACCTAAAAACCTTTTTACTTAGTTCTGTTGTCTCACTACTTGTTTTTGTTACTTGCATTGTATTAAATGTTTACAACATATTCTATCTGCATTTTTTGTCAGGATTACAATTTGTGTGTGATATATTGTAATGCATTTTAACTTGAATTCGGAGAATCCTTGTGCCTACTGAAAACGGGTTTGTGACAATTATAAATACATACATTAATACATACATAAATAAATACAAATTGTTTTTTGTAGTTCATGATAAAAACGAGTAGCTTACATGATGACTGCACTGCAGAATGGATGGTTTTCTTTTTTATTCTCTCCTTTTTGTTTTGTTTTTATAGAAGCAATAATGTTGGGGGAGGGGTATGACAAGAAATTTACATTTAAATATCAAATCATGAAATTAATACTTATTGCTTTAGAACGCATATGGCGTGTGCCATAATTTGCTTTTCTATACCATTATTTAGGAAACCTTAACTAGGAAGATAGCTGAAAAGGCGTATTAGAATCAATTCACTTACTTGGCTGATAAGCACAAACAAACAAACAAATAAATAAACACACATCTCAAGATCTGAATACATCTGCAGAAGACACAGGCGCTATAATTCAAGTCTTTCCTGTACTATCATGGATTCATGAAAACATAGAAAGCTGTAAAGTAGTAGTAATGCCAGATCTTCACATCATTAAATGCCGCTGTTAGACTTCATAATGGCATTCAGTCACTAAGATTTAAGTGATGACAAATGGCACTGCAGAGGGCAAATACTAGTGAGTAAAATTGTTTTTCCTTTTGATGACGGCCAGGGTTAATCTCATTAGGTCTTTGGCTTCTTTTCTGAAGAACATGACCTGAGCTAGTACTCATAATGATTAGCAGAAGGAGCTAAAATGAGAAACATATACAATTTAGAAGAAATAGCTAAATGTGTAGATACAACAAGAAAGATAAAACTGGATAAGGAAACAGTGAATATTTAAAAGAAGGATTAGTATAAAAAGATTATGGATTAAAATTATTATGTTAAACCATGCCAAGGCTTTAAGGAATAAGAGGCAAAAACAACAAAGGAGAGACAGGAAAATTTTAAAGCTTTCTGGTAGGTTTTGACTATTTTGGAGATACTGTTATTAAACAATCACCTGTGAGTTAAACTATAAACAAAGACATTGGTAACCTCCAAATTCTGGACCCCACCCAGTTCGGGTTTGTGAAAGGCAGATCATGCCTTCTAAATCTGATTGACTTCTTTGAGGCAGTCACTAAAGCCGTAGACGAGGGTAAGGTGGTTCACACAGCCTATCTTGACCTCGCCAAGGCTTTTGACACCATCCCCCATTCTGGAATTAGAGCTAAACTCATTAAACTAGGTATAAATCCCTACATCACAAGATGGGTTGCCAACTGGCTCACAGAGAGAACCCACACTGTAAAGGTTGCAGACTCCAAATCTGACTTCAAACCAGTGATAAGTGGAGTACCACAGGGTCAGTCCTGGGACCTCTCCTGTTTGGTATCTACTTCTCTGAAGTACAGGCTAACACAGAAGGCCTCTGGCTAATGAAGTTCACAGATGACTGCAAACTAGGAGCCATAGTCAAGTCCCCAAATGATGTGGACATCCTACAGAAAGGCCTCATTAAGACAGATGCCTGGTGTCAGAGGAATGGCCTCAAGCTCAATGCCAAAAAGTGCATTGTCATCCCCTTTGGAAAAAACTCTGTACCCATGAGCTGCCACATAAACGGCAGTCTACATAATGCCGAATGTGGATAAGAGACCTTGGGACCCAGATGGACAATAGTCTCTCCTTTGATAATCACATCACCACAGTAGTCAGGAAATCCTTCTATGTGGCACACCTCATCACAAAAGGGTTCTCATCCAGGAAAAAAGAGGTTATTGTTCCCCTCTACTCAGCACTCATTAGACCCATTATAGAGTACAATGCCCCTTTTGGAATGTACCTCACTAGACATCTGCAGCAGCTGGAAAGGCCACAGAAGTACCTCACAAAGAGGATTACTGGCCTCAAACAGATGCCCTACACTGACCGTCTCAAAAACCTCCAGCTTTACTCTGTAGCATATCACCTACTCTGAGGAGATCTCTACCTAACATATAAAGCTATGTTAAACCCAGAGCTGTTGGACATACTACACCTAAAGAAATCTCAGTCCCTCTGAGTTTCACGCTCTAGGGACATAAACGTTGTTACCACAATAAACAGGACATGCTGGAGGGATATATTCCTGTCCCAGAGACTTCCCATACTCTGGAACAAGCTACCCATCTATGTCAAGCAAAGTTCCTCATTAGCACTCTTCAAGAAAAATCTTGATGAGTGGATGGGAAATAGGAAATACACCTCAGGGATCACTTCTGTGGCTCTGCTCAACAGGGGCACAGTAAATTAACTTTCTTGGGTGGCGTAAGTCAGGGAACCTTGTTGGCTAGACTTACATAGGCCCTTGGGCCGATAGCCTAGTACCTACCTATGAGCCTATGAAAACTAGGATGGCTATCTGAAGAGTGTAAAGTTGAGAATAAATCAAACATGCTTCTATAACATGTCACACATTAGAAATATTTTGGCAGAAGTTTGCTCATGTGTATTTTAAGAGAAAGGATGTGAATATATTATACATATGAGATATAAATGTGGATAGAATTGTAATAGAAAAAGATGGAGCAGATGATTTTTATAACTTTGTATAATATTAGAAAATATAGATGTGTAGATCTGCTTTATAGCAAGATGTGGGATTGTGAAATTTTGTTGAAGGTAATAGAGAAATGGCTGCAAACAAAAAAATTGTGGTAAAGCAAAATGTTGCAGAATGTTACATAAGTAAGACATGAAACAATTTTATTTATTTGATAAATGCTACATGATGCATTATCAATATTTAAATTTTGGGTATACAGTGAATGAAAAAAAAGCTCCCACAACTTTTCTTGCATTAGCAAAATGGTACACTCTACATACCTTGACCTGGCAAAAACCTTTGACAAAATTCCCTTCTCAGGCATAATAGAACAGCTAAATAAATTGAGAATAAACTTGTCCAAAGTTGGCTGGAAGGAGAAACAGATTTGTGAAGATCAAGTTACTTGTTCTGTAGTTATTTTTTTCAGTAATCGGCTGAAAATGTGGATTATGTGCAGCAAATTGGTGAAGATTTAGTTACAAAATCTGCAGATGAAAGAAATATCCTGCCACCATAGAAGAAGTGTGTTAAATAAAAACAAATGATAACAACACAGGAGGCTCAGATGCAAAAGTTTACTAGTGTACACCAGGAGGCAAAAAACCATACAAGTACAGAGTTTTGTCTGACATGATGCAGGAAATACACAATTTTATATAGTCTTACATTCAGGCTGTGCCCACCTTACTGACGTGGTTAGTCACAGGGCACCTACATCACTATGGTCTACAATATTCTATTCATAAGAAAAAGCTGATTTTATACATTTTAAAAGTTTTCCCATGGGAATAATACAGCCTTGCAAAGACCCTGGTTCATTATAATGTCTTTCTGTAAATGTTACTCTTCCAAGGTCTCAGGCTAGCTTGAATACAATAGTCGGTTCACTCTTGCAATATACTTCTTTGTTCTTCTTGCAACTTTTACTTTTAGCAGCTGTGTCTTATCTCTGATACATTCACAAGGTCAATTATCTCAGAGGAAGGAATAAGAATATTCAATGCTTTATACATTTAATTTTCCTGACCCAGCAGATAATCATTAGTGAAAAACATAAGCTTGCTGAGCTGGCTACTGCCAGGGTCAGAGTTCAAATACACTGCAGCTCCAAAGCTTCAAGCAATTACATGTAAAATCATTCTTATTGCCATATTGTAAATAGAATAAAATGCATTATATACTATTTGCTTGTAAACTAGCACTTTATACATGTTCAAATACATATTTTTCTAACATTTTCCTCCATTTTAATACTTTTTATTCTATTCAGAAACATAAACAATGTTATATCATCTCGTAGCCTTCTCCTCTAAGGACTTTTAACTAGGCAAGTCATTTAGTTTATATTTCGGAACAAGTTTCACCTGGAATCAATAGTTCCAATTCAATGTCTTGGTACAAAGTTTCAGTTACAGATATATCAACAAAATCTTTGACTAATCTTTTCATACAGGGGATCCCACAACAGACACATGCTCCTAATAGGAGCAGACCAACACAAATAGCAATCAAAATATTCATTAGGATAGAACCCCACCCACCAAACAGACTCTGGAAAAAGTTCGTCAGTGGGTTTGGGCCTGGTTCAGTCATGGCCGATACCTGCTGTATTACCTCTAGGTGGTCATTAATCTCGTGTCGATTGTCTGGTATGTATGCACAGCATTCTTCTTTGATAAGCGCACAAGTACCACCTCTCGCCACTAGGGTGAAGTCGAGAGCCATTCGATTTTGTAGCACAACAGTTCTCATTGCATTCAGTTCGTCAGTCACTAGTTCGAGAGCAGAAAAAGTTGCGTTACTCATTACTTCGAGAAGCTTCGACAGTTTTCTTAACACCCAGATCGATTTGACTGCTCCATATGCTGGAAATATCCCAGCCCAGGATATAACACTGTCACTCAAATCCAAATGAGTCAATTTTTCTTTATCTTTCACGGAATGATGGTTCTTCCAACCAGCTTCGATTTTTCCCATTGGATTTACAGGTTTTCCGATAGAATCTTTAGGTTTTCAGGCTACATCTCTTACATTTCGTATCTTACCTAGAGGTAATTCTGCAGTATGCCTTATAGCTGGAACCAGATAACCCAAAAAACAACTGCCGGACCAATTCTCAGGTAGCCATTTGTATGCTTTTTTCCCACAAATAAAATAACAGTTTTCTACTTTGGTACTGATGCGGGTTAGTTCTGAATGAAACATTTTCTTGTCTATAACAGACAATTGTTTATGCAAGACAGGATTTCTCTGCACTTCACTTAATGTTGTTTTCATTAAGCTCAAATATGAATCATAATTTGCGTTACAAATAGTGCTTTTATCTTTAGTTTTAATATAGCATTTATAAGATACAGTTATGTTACAGTTACTCCAACCCACTTGGAGTGTATCATTCTTATATAAACATACAATTCCCCTCTGTGTAATAGGCAAATACAATGCAATTTTGTCCTGTGATCTTACAGAACCTGTATCAAAAAGCAAATTTTCCCAAGTCTCATTTATCCCCAAGGGGACAGCGGACATCAACAGTCCTCCATATGCTGTTGGTATGGCAGTACAAACCCAGCAATTTGAAATGTTCATAGTCTCTACATATACACGCTTCATAGCTAGGTATGTGTTAAAGTTTGGATGCCAGTCTATAGACAGTTCATCACGTTTCTCTACTTTCACTTGTGTGGTTATATGTAGGAAGAACCACAACAAAGGAAAGTCATCACAATCATAGTCAATAAATGCATAGTTAGCAAGATGATTAAACAATATCTTCGGGTTGATCTGTGTTTTACTCATTTCGCTCTTGGCCATCCTGCCTTTGTTGTGTGTCAGTCACAAAATGTTTATCAAGCTGAAAATTCTTTACCGGTTTACAGTGCATCAGGTGGACCCAGGACGACCTTTCAGCAACTTTGACTGCAGTAGGCGTCACCAACAGTACCTGGTACGGTCCTTCCCACTTTGGACTCGCCCAATTCTTCCTCTTTGTGACCTTCAACCAAACCCAGGACCCTGGGGTCAGCACTGCTTCCAACGGTCTGGTCTGTCTTTTATCTGAAAAAGAGTTCAACTGCAAAACAGTTTTATTAGTTAACAGTTTTTTCATATAACTAGCTAATGAGCTGTCAGCCTCTAATTCTGCAGGCATGAGAGCTTTCCACTGTGGTACATAATATGCCCTTCCAAATATCACTTCAAAGGGGGTCAAACCCTTTACATTTGGAACTGTTCTCATGCTCAGCAGTGCCAAAGGCAAACAGCAAATCCAATTCTTCTGTGTATCGTCTACTAACTTCCTCAATTTGTTTTTTAAAATTCCATTGTACCTTTCCCCCAGTCCTGCTGACTGTGGGTGATAGGCACAATGATTTTTCAAGGAGATCCCAAAGAATCTCCCAAGTTGGTGAATCGTCTGATTCACAAAATGTGTCCCATTGTCACTATAGATTCTTTCCGGTATGCCAAATCTAGGAATTATTTCTTTTATTAGGGCCTTTGCCACTGTTGCTGCATCCGGATTTTTAGTTGGAAAAGCTTCTACCCATTTGGAAAACATGTCTATAATTACTAAACAGTATTTTTTCCCTTCACATTTGTTCAGTTCTATGAAATCCATACAGATAGTATGGAACGGATATGGTGGTGTAGGAAAACTCCCTTGCTTGGGTTTGAATGCTCCTTGTGCATGATGTTTATTACAGACATGGCATGCTGCACAAAATTTTTGTGTGAAGTTTATAAATCCATATGTTTGGAATATTCGATTTACTAACTGTACCATCCCCCCTGTTGAGACATGGCACTGCCCATGGCTCAACAAAGCTGCATATCTAAATAAATTAGACGGCAATATTGTTTTTTCTCTTTGGAGATATACAGTCTATTTTCGAGGATTGCACCTCGTTTCTCCCATTTTTGTTTCTCAGCTTTTGTAGTTAATGTCTGCATTGTTTTTAACATTTCTAAATCTAAAATCTCAGAGGGTTGTAATTCCTCGGTTAAAAGTAAAATTTCTGAGTCTGAGGCTGCTTGCTTTGCAGCTGCATCAGCTTTGCATTCCTTTTGAAATTGCATCCTGTTGTTTTGTATGAGCTAAACATTTACAAATAGCTACCTTAGTAGGTAACTGAATGGAATCTAACAAGTTCAAAATAAGTTGCACATGATTAATCGGTTTGCCAGTAGATGTTATCATTCCCCTATTTTTCCATTGTTGTGCAAAACATGCACTGTAGAAAGCATACTGACTGTCAGTATATATGTTCACACATTTATCTTTCGCTAGAGTACAAGCCCGTGTTAAGGCTATCAGTTCTGCTGCTTGAGCAGACAGGTTATGCTGTAAGGGTTGGGCTTCCAAAATCTCTGTATCTGTGACTACCGCATACCCTACTAGATTTTTCCCTGTAGGACCCTTTCTGCATGAACCGTCCACATAAAATGTCACCTCGGCATCATCCAAGGGCATATCAGTAAGGTCTTGTCTGGGCAAAGTTATTTGCTCAATTTCCTGCAGGCAACTGTGTGGTGTGCCATCCACAGGAGTTGGAAGTAACGTTGATGGATTTAATGTTGTACAACGTTCAATTACCATATGAGGTTGGCTCAGCAGTATGGTCATACGTGAAAGATGTCTAGCAGGAGATAGATATGCTATTTTCTCTTGCAGTAAAATTATCGCGACTGCATGAGGCACTCTCAATGTGAGAGGGTGGAACAACACTACTGAGGCGAAGCCTGTACTGCCATTGCAGCTGCGACTACTGCTTGCACACAGTGAGGCAATGATCGTGCCACTGGATCTAACTGTGATGAATAGTAAGCTATGGGGCGTTGCTTATCCCCATGCTGTTGCGTCAAAACTGACGTCATGTATCCCTGCTTACAATCTATGGTCTGAAAAAATCTTTTGTGGTAATTTGGAAGTCCTAAAACTAGTGATGAAGCTATCAATTGTTTTAGTCTGCAGAAAGCTGCTTCTGCTTCAGGTGTCCATTGTAATACATCTTGTGCTGCCATTGGTGTTTTATATATTAAATCAGCCAGTGGAGCAGATTCTAAAGCATAGTTTGATATCCAGCTCGACAAAATTAGTCGTTCCCAAGAAGGACATCATTTCCTTCTTGGTTGCTGGTTTGGGTGCCTGTAAAATCGCTGTTTTTCTGTCTTCGTCTAATATTCTACCTTCATTGGATATTACATATCCTAGGTATCTAACCTGTTTTCTCCAAAGTTGTAACTTACTTTTATTTACTTTGTGTCCTTGTGCTGCTAAAAATTTCAATAATGCTATCGTATCTTCCCTGCATTGATGCTGGGTGGGGCTGCTAGCAAGATGTCATCTACATAAAGTAGAATCTGACTACCTCCTGGTGGAGTAAACCCTGCCAGGTTGCTTGCCATTTCTTGTGCAAATATCGTTGGACTTTCACAATATCCCTGCGGTAGCCGAGTATAGGTATATCTTTTACCCTGAAATGTAAATGCAAACCAATACTGGCTATCAGGATGTATAGGTATTGAAAAGAAAGCATTGCTTATATCTACCACAGTAAAATATTTTTGTTGTGGTTTTAAATCATTCAACAAAGTGTGTGGGTCTGGCACCGTAGGTGCTCTGGGTATTATTGCATTGTTTACAGCTTGTAAATCCTGTACCATCCGCCATTCCCGTTTGCTTTTTAACAGGAAATAGAGGGGTGTTACATGGTGAATCAAGAGATTCTACCAGTACTCCTTCCTTGAGTAATGCTGCTATTATAGGCTTGATTCTTTGCTCTGCATCTTTCCTCAAGGGGTATTGTCTTTTTTGTGGTCTAAATGCTGATTTTGGTGTAATAGTTACTGGTCCTGCTGTTTGAATAAGTCCTACATCTGATTTACCTGTTGACCAAAGAATGTTTGGTATATCACACAAGGCTTTTTCTTCTTCTTCTAATAAGAATGCTAATCAGCTGTCTTCACTAGTTTGTAAGTGTACAGCTGGATGTGTCTGTGTTAGCCAATTCAATTTCTGTTTTTGTATTCCCTGTTCTGATAATTCTAAATCAGTTTGTTTTTCCCATCTTGTTACTTTTTCTCCTAAGTCTGCCCATCTCACATCCTTATTCTTTGTCAAGCTGACATGTGGTAGTCTATTAGATTTGTACAGTGTCATGAATTCCTGAGGTAGTGAACAGCTTACCACACTGTTTCCCTCAGTATCCCAATACAAGGTTCGTAATACTAATCTGTTAGCAGGATTTTTGAACAACTCTTGCTCATATTCTTTATCAGGTCCTGGCATGCTACAGTAGTATAGAGTACAATGTAACAAATGCTGTTGGTCAGTGTCAAGGGAGGGGGCCTTACTGATGGCTACATTCATCAGTTCTCCGGTTACTGCCCCTGGACCAGTAGTAACTAGGTCCTGGCTGTACCAGTAAAAGGTTTCACCCTCCAGTCGCACCACAAAAGTATCCATTTGTCTTTGTGCTTCCATACCCTGCATAGTGGGAACTACCGCTATGCCAAATATCTGCATAAGATCTCTTCCCAGTAGGTTTACTGGACATTTTGCAGAAACTACAATTTTACTTTTCTGAGTCATACCTGAAACAGGGTCAGTTATTGCTATATCATGGGAGAGTGGCTCCCTATATAGCTGTCCGTTTGCTGCTTTTACTAATATGTAGTCAGGTGATTCAGAATATTCTGGTAACTTTGAAGGGTGTATCAAAGTTCGTGACGCTCCTGAGTCACACAAGAATTTCACTTCCCTTCCTTCCACCAGAAGTGTAACTTTCGGTTTTGTGTCTGCCAAATAGAGCTCCAAGCTCAGTAATGCCAAATCTAAAATTTCACTTTCTTCATCCTCTACATCTGCTTGCACTTCCTCTGTTCCTTCCACTACATTTACGTTTGCCCTTTGTTTGTTTTCCTTCCCTGATGATTTCTGATTTTCATCACTATCATATAGTCAGTCCTCATCACCTTTATTTTCTGTAGTCACCTTTTTATTTAGCCTGCAATCCCTTGCTAAATGTCCTTTCTTGCCGCACTTAAAGCACTCACCTTTCTTTTTTCTTTCTTCAAAATCTTCTGACCTTTTGTCAGATTGTCTATTTCCTGGGTATTTTTCTTACCCTTTTTACCTGACTGTACTACAAAGACCTCTGCTCCGTCTTCAGCTGTGAAGACCTGTGTCTTCTTTTTCTTTTTACTATTAAAGTGTCTTTCAGCATGTCTGGCATATTCAAGTAAGGCTTGTAGCCTACTTGTTCGATGATCTATCATATGCTTTGTAATAAAGCTACTGATAGGTGCAATGCAACCTTTCAAAAACGCATTTTTCAGTTGCTGTTCATATGAGGTATCATGTGTCTGATTTTCAGGAATAGCCATACCACTATGGTTATTGAAACATTCCAATAATCTACCATAGTACCCATCTACAGTTTCATTCTCTTGCTGTATGCATTGACTAATGCAAGTCTAATCTGTTCTAGGTTTCCATTTTTCAGAAATTCGGTCTGTAAGACCTTTGACTCTGTTGTCTAATTCTGCGTCACTATGTGGGAGTGGTTTAAGCTCTGCATTACAAGGATTCCAGGTGCCACAAATCATGTGCCAGTCTGGACCCACAATCTGTCTAACTACCTTTTCTACTTCTTCCCCATTCAAGTGGTAACTTAGTCTCATACCTTGTAAATCTTGTAAAAACTTTGTGTAATTAACTTTTGGATGAGGGATTCCCTCTGTAGCTTTCCGAATATCTTCCGGTGTCCATGGTCTATATACTAGAAGAGTTGGGTACTGCCCTTCCTGTCATGCCTGAGGATTTGGTACCTCGATCAGTGGACAGATTTCTTCCTCACTCTCTTCTAGTGTATTTTTCCCTATTTGATATAAGTCTGTGCCCCCTAGTGTTTTACATGTCCGGGACCTAGTTTCAATAGGATCTCTAACAAATGGTTTTAGTACTTGTCCTCCTGCTTCATATCCTGAAAAAGGCATTGGAGGGGGAGGGGCCATCGCTATTACTGTATTATTATCCTCTTTGTCTAAAAATAATGTTTTTGCATTTTTAGTTTTTTGTTCCCTTCGGTTTACTTCCTCAATCCACCTGTGTGCTAGAGGAATGCCTAATCGCTGTTGTTTTTTTTGCCTGACCTTCTGCGTCAGATTTATGCTGTTTTAAAAGTTTAACTAATGAAATCTTGTTTAATTTACCATCAAATCCGTATTTATTAACCCATTTTGTATAATACCTTACATTATCAGTCCGTTGTAATTGCATATATTTTGCGTCATCAGTTAGGGGCGGATCTCTGCGATTTTTTAGTGCACTGATTTCCCATTCTAAAAAAAAATGTTACGTAACCCTTTTCACCATGTGGTATTTCAGTTCCTTACACAGTTTATCTAGAATAACTGTCTACCTTATTCTGTTTCCCTGATCTCTGACAAAATATACAGTAATTTCCTTTTGTCCCTGATCTGTATAACAAATCTCTGACAATGACATTTACTGTAACCTAGTCCCTGATCTAAAACAGAAAAAAAGGCAAATATTTTCCTACCTGAGCCTCCTGGGTCGACCAGTTCGAGACCGCTCTTCGACCGCAGATCAGAAAGTGGCCAGCCTCTCAAGACGACAATTCAGTCGGAGGTCTTTGTGTTTCAAGAAGAACCCTTTTGGTAACTTCTCCTGCGCAGTATTCAACCACCGATACACTCTGATCTGCAGCTTACCAAGGGAATTCCGGTCCGAAGGACCAAACTGTTAAATAAAAACAAATGATAACAACACAGGAGGCTCAGATGCAAAAGTTTACTAGTGTACACCAGGAGGCAAAAAACCATACAAGTACAGAGTTTTGTCTGACATGATGCAGGAAATACACAATTTTATATAGTCTTACATTCAGGCTGTGCCCACCTTACTGACGTGGTTAGTCACAGGGCACCTACATCACTATGGTCTATAATATTCTATTCATAAGAAAAAGCTGATGTTATACATTTTAAAAATTTTCCCATGGGAATAATACAGCCTTGCAAAGCACCTGGTGCGTTATAATGTCTTTCTGTAAATGTTACTCTTCCAAGGTCTCAGGCTAGCTTGAATACAATAGTCGTTTCACTCTTGCAATATACTTCTTTGTTCTTCTTGCAACTTTTACTTTTAGCAGCTGTGTCTTATCTCTGATACATTCACAAGGTCAATTATCTCAGAGGAAGGAATAAGAATATTCAATGCTTTATACATTTAATTTTCCTGACCCAGCAGATAATCATTAGTGAAAAACATAAGCTTGCTGAGCTGGCTACTGCCAGGGTCAGAGTTCAAATACACTGCAGCTCCAAAGCTTCAAGCAATTACATGTAAAATCATTCTTATTGCCATATTGTAAATAGAATAAAATGCATTATATACTATTTGCTTTTAAACTAGCACTTTATACATGTTCAAATACATATTTTTCTAACAAGGTGCATTTTATGTGAGGGGGTGAATGTTCTGGAAAAAGAGGGTGCAAAAGAGTATGGACAAATTATTAGACTCCAAAGAGAACACTTGGCAGGTGTGATTTTCCTAGAAATGTTACAGCAAAATAGATAAATAAAATGTCTACTTTATTGTGGGTCATGGTGTCAGATATGTATAAGTTAATGATTAAATCACAAGACTGTATAGCAGAAAGGGTTATGGAAGAAGCTGTGTTAAAAGTTGCAGTGATGTCTCATGTGCAGGTTGACAGCAGTTGTAGAAATTTAGAATCTGCATATTTTGTAGAAGAAATTATTGTGGAGATATAGGGAAAGGAAAGGAGGTTTGTCCAAAGCAATTATGTTATGCAAAGGCTGCTGCAGCAGATAAAGGGAAATTTCCACAGCTGGTAAGAAATAGAAAGCAATTAATGATAAAGATTAAAACAAAAAAGACTGTGATATCGACAGATATTTTGTTTGGGGTTGTTTGGATGCTCCTTTGGATTCTATGGCATTCAACATAAGATCTCCCATTCATTTCGGCAAAGAGCTAAGGCTGGCAGATGGCCTATCCAATGTCAGCACACTGGGGTATACAGGGAACCAGCCGACACCATGACATCAGTATTGTCTTGCCCCTTAGAAGGTAGGACCCCACCCCAGGATGAACCATAAGCAAGGGTCTAAGGCAGAAAATGGGCCCTGCAGGGAGAACACCCAGGGGGTCCTATGGTTAATGAAGAAAATGGAAGCAGACTACTACTGTAGGCAAAGTGGGAAGGAGGGAGGGAATGAAGACTGAAACAGTGAATATACTTGAAAATCTACATTTATGGTAAGTGTACACAACTGTACTATATTCTTTGTGTTTCAGTGTTGCAGTCCTGACTTGTGGGATGATTCCCAAAGCTGAGATGAAGGTAGAAGGAAGTTTACGGGAAAGAGAGGATGCTCTGCAGGATACAGTGGCAAATCCTGCTGTAGACTTGGAGAAGGCTGAGAAGTGGTCGTGTTTGGTAAAGGAATGCACTGGCAGCAGCTTCCAAAATGTCTTTGGCAGGGACTCCTTTCAGGAAGGCAGCAAAGGTAGCAGTGGCCATAGTAGAGCGAGTCCTTACAGTTTCAAGAGGCTTTCTACCATAATGGCTGTAAGAAAATGAAACACAGTAAGAGATCCACTTGGAGATAGTCTGTCTGGATGCTAGTTTCCCTTCAGAGCCAGTGGCAAAGGACACAAAGAGGTGGTCTGATTTTCTGAGAGGTTTAGTTCTGTCGAGATAGTAGCGGAGCTGTCTGTGCACATTGAAGGAGTGAAAGATTCTCTCCCCTAGTTCTGACGAAGAAGAAGGTGGGCAAGTGTATAGCTTGAATCAAGGATGTGTCCATGACCACCTTGGGCATAAAGGATGTTAGTCCTGTGTGATACTCTGCCACCTTGGGCATAAAGGATGTTAGCCCTGTGTGATACTCGGCCACCTTGGGCATACAGGATGTTAGTCCTGTGTGATACTCTGCCACCTTGAGCATAAAGGATGTTAGCCCTGTGTGATACTCTGCCACCTTGGGCATAAAGGATGTTAGCCCTGTGTGATACTCTGCCACCTTGGGCATAAAGGATGTTAGCCCTGTGTGATACTTTGCCACCTTGGGTATAAAGGATGTTAGCCCTGTGTGATACTCGGCCACCTTGGGCATACAGGATGTTAGTCCTGTGTGATACTCTGCCACCTTGAGCATAAAGGATGTTAGTCCTGTGCGATACTCGGCCACCTTGGGCATAAAGGATGTTAGCCCTGTGTGATACTCGGCCACCTTGGGCATACAGGATGTTAGTCCTGTGTGATACTCTGCCACCTTGGGCATAAAGGATGTTAGCCCTGTGTGATACTCTGCCACCTTGGGCATAAAAGATGTTAGCCCTGTGTGATACTCTGCCACCTTGGGCATAAAGGATGTTAGTCCTGTGTGATACTCTGCCACCTTGGGCATACAGGATGTTAGCCCTGTGTGATACTCTGCCACCTTGGGCATACAGGATGTTAGTCCTATGTGATACTCTGCCTCCTTGGGCATACAGGATGTTAGTCCTGTGTGATAATCTGCCACCTTGGGCATACGTTAGTCCTGTGTGATACTCTGCCACCTGGGGCATAAAGGGTGTTAGTCCTGTGTGATACTCTGCCACCTTGGGCATAAAGGATGTTAGCCCTGTGTGATACTCTGCCACCTTGGGCATACGGATGTTAGTCCTATGTGATACTCTGCCGCCTTGGGCATGCAGGATGTTAGTCCTGTGTGATACCCTGCCACCTTGGGCATAAAGGATGTTATCCCTGTGTGACACTCTGCCACCTTGGGTATAAAGGGTGTTAGCCCTGTGTGATACTCTGCCACCTTGGGCATAAAGGATGTTAGCCCTGTGTGATACTCTGCCACCTTGGGCATAAAGGATGTTAGCCCTGTGTGATACTTTGCCACCTTGGGCATAAAGGATGTTAGCCCAGTGTGATACTCGGCCACCTTGGGCATACAGGATGTTAGTCCTGTGTGATACTCTGCCACCTTGAGCATAAAGGATGTTAGTCCTGTGTGATACTCGGCCACCTTGGGCATAAAGGATGTTAGCCCTGTGTGATACTCGACCACCTTGGGCATACAGGATGTTAGTCCTGTGTGATACTCTGCCACCTTGAGCATAAAGGATGTTAGTCCTGTGTGATACTCGGCCACCTTGGGCATAAAGGATGTTAGCCCTGTGTGATACTCGGCCACCTTGGGCATACAGGATGTTAGTCCTGTGTGATACTCTGCCACCTTGGGCATAAAGGATGTTAGCCCTGTGTGATACTCTGCCACCTTGGGCATACAGGATGTTAGTCCTATGTGATACTCTGCCACCTTGGGCATACAGGATGTTAGTCCTGTGTGATACTCTGCCACCTTGGGCATAAAGGGTGTTAGTCCTGTGTGATACTCTGCCACCTTGGGCATAAAGGATGTTAGTCCTGTGTGATACTCTGCCACCTTGGGCGTAAAGGATGTTAGTCCTCTGTGATACTCTGCCACCTTGGGCATACAGGATGTTAGCCCTATGTGATAATCTGCCACCTTGGGCATATAGGATGTTAGTCCTGTGTGATACTCTGCCACCTTGGGCATAAAGAGTGTTAGTCCTGTGTGATACTCTGCCACCTTGGGCATAAAGGATGTTAGCCCTGTGTGATACTCTGCCACCTTGGGCATACAGGATGTTAGTCCTATGTGATACTCTGCCACCTTGGGCATACAGGATGTTAGTCCTGTGTGATACCCTGCCACCTTGGGCATAAAGGATGTTATCCCTGTGTGACACTCTGCCACCTTGGGCATAAAGGATGTTAGCCCTGTGTGATACTTTGCCACCTTGGGCATAAAGGGTGTTAGTCTTGTGTGATACGTTGCCACCTTGGGCATAAAGAATGTTAGTCCTGTGTGATACTTTATGCCCAAGGTGGCAGAATATGTTAGCCCTGTGTGATACTCGGCCACCTTGGGCATACAGGATGTTAGTCCTGTGTGATACTCTGCCACCTTGGGCATAAAGGATGTTAGCCCTGTGTGATACTCTGCCACCTTGGGCATACAGGATGTTAGTCCTATGTGATACTCTGCCACCTTGGGCATACAGGATGTTAGTCCTGTGTGATACCCTGCCACCTTTGGCATAAAGGATGTTATCCCTGTGTGACACTCTGCCACCTTGGGCATAAAGGATGTTAGCCCTGTGTGATACTTTGCCACCTTGGGCATAAAGGGTGTTAGTCTTGTGTGATACTTTGCCACCTTGGGCATAAAGAATGTTAGTCCTGTGTGATACTTTATGCCCAAGGTGGCAGAGTATGTTAGCCCTGTGTGATACTCGGCCACCTTGGGCATACATGATGTTAGTCCTGTGTGATACTCGGCCACCTTGGGCATAAAGGATGTTAGTCGTATGTGATACTCTGGGTAGAATACGAGAAATGCTTCCACTGCCAAATGAGCTTGCAATTCACAGACCCTCCTAGCTGATGTGATAGTGAGTAAAAGGGCAGTCTTCCAAGTTAAGAATTTTAATTCAGCAGAAGCCACTGATTCAAAGTGTGTGTGTGTGTGTGTGTGTGTGTGTGTGTGTGGGTAGTGTCAGTTTTTCCAGAACAAAATTGAGGTCCCATTGACATTTGGGTTTTCTCTGGGATGCCTGATGTGATTCACTGAACTGAGGAATTCTTTCATCGGGGTGGGGGGAGAAAAGAGGAAGAAAAGGGATGTGGGCTGAAATGGCAGAGGCGTGACTTTCGATGGAAGAAAAGGACAGGCCTCTGTCCACCAGGGTAGCCAGGAAAGCCAAAACGGCAGAGATACTGGCTGACTTAGGATTGAGGGCTTGCTGCTGGCACCAGCTGGGGAATCTTTTTCATTTGGCTGAGTATGAACTCCTAGTAATAAGCCTTTTAACCTCATTGAGAATGTTTTGAACTTCTTTCCTTAGGGTATGCTCGGAGGAGAATGTTGGGGGATTATCCAGGCTAAGAGTCTCAGAGTCTGCAGGGTGGGATGCACAAACCTCCCCTTGTCCTGAGTCAGAAGGACTACTCTCTGAGGTAAATACCACAGATTTTTGCTGGTTAAACTTAGTAGCAGAGGATACCAGTGCTGTCTGGACCAGTCTGGGGCTATGAGAATGCCCCTTGAGCCATCTTCCCTGATTTTTAGGAGGACCCGAGGAAGAAGAGGTACGGAGGAAACATATAAAGGAAGAGGTGGATCCAAAGGAAGAAGAAAGCATCTGTCCTCCAGGCTGTGGATAGTTTGCTCCTGGAACAGAATATATTTAGTTGAGCATTTTCTTTGGTGGCAAGGAGGTCTATCTGTGGGGATCCCTGTTTCTGGACTGTGCTGAGAAATATTTCCCAATGCAGATGCCACTCATGGGGATCCATCAAGTTCCTGCTGAGGTGATCTACTACAGTGTTATGAGCACCTGAAAGGTACTGTGCTATCAGAAGCAACCCCAGAGTGTGAGCTCTCTCCTAGACCTGCATTGCTAGTCTACAAAGAGGGTAAGAGTGAGGCCCCCTTGTTTATGTACCACATGACTGCAGTGGTGTCTGTTTTGACTAGCAGGACCCTGGTTTCCATTTTTCTTTGAAAGCTACTAGGCCATTTTGAACTGCCATGAGTTCTTTCCAATTTATGTGCTTGTCTCCAATCTGAATTTGCCATCTGCCCTGGGATTGAGGGTGTTGGAAATGAGTCCCCCAGGCTATCTCTGAAGCATCTATGGTTAAAGTTTTGCCCTGAGGGGTGAACTTGAAGGAAGACTTAGTTTCTGGGCACATGCTCATGTCCCCCATGCAAATTCCTCCTTGAGGCGAGGGATCAGCTGAATTTCTGTCTCCACGGACTGTGAGTGCTGGCACCACAGGTTCTTGGAGTACACTGGAGCTCCCTCATCTTGTTATGGCTAGAGAGATCATAATGATACAAGATGCCACGTAGCCTAATGCTCTGAGGAATTACCAAGCTGAGAGGTATTGTCTTTCACTTTTTTACTTTCTCCATATCTTTTGGGTATTTAATACCATCCCAAGAATGGACCCCATTCCTAAGTCAAAGTACGATTAAAGTTCATGAAATTCAAATTGTTTCAATCTTTGATGTCAGCCAAACGTGCTCTTCACAGCACCCACAGTGTGCCCAGGAATGAGTCCTTCTGCAATTTGTAAGATGTTACATGTATTGATAACATATCTAAATATGATTGTAGATCCTTCTTTATAAGACCCGTTGGTCCTCCTACTATGGGAACTGCCTGGGTATCTTTCTTCCACATTGCTCTCATTTCTGCCTGCAGATCCTGCTATTTTATGACTTTGTGTCTCTCTGTATACCAGACACTGTAGTCATTGGGTGTAGCAATTTCGGAGATCAATGCTACTTTTGTCTTCTTTTCTTGGTCCACTATATCCGGTTTTCTAGCATCTATCTTTTGAACTGTTGGTAATGGGTGATCCCATGTGATATAAACTTCATCATTTTCTATGATGCTTTGTGGCTCATATTTCCAGTGTTTTTCAGTCACTTCAATACCATAATGTTTGCACAATCCCCAGTGCAACAGTGTTGCCACATTATTATGCCTTTCAGTATATAGTCCTTCTGCCATTAATATGTCACAACCGGCAACGAAGTGTGTGACTGTTTCCAATTCTGTTTTTCAAAACCTATAGTTGTCTGTTTCTCCCACATTTTCAATGGACTTTGTAAACCAGTATGTACATAGCCTACTATCTTGGGCCACCAGTATTAACCTTTCATCAGGGACGGCTCGTGGCATCGGACTGCCGGACTGCAGCCCCCTCAGCTAAAAAGAATAAAGTGTGATGTGTGAGAAAAAAATAAAAAAAAAAAAAATACCTTTTTTTTTGTTAAAACAAACTTCGAGTCCGTGACTCGGAAGTACGCGCATGCGCACTTTAACCGCCTCGGGCTGCGGCGGTTTTAAACAGCTTTTCTTTTTTTGTTTTGATTGCAGCCCGGAGGAGTAATGAAGGCATCATTGTGATGCCCAGAAGTCTATGCGGTTCCAAACCGCATAGAATTGGAAGGGGCTCAGACTGCAATGTCCGCAGGCACGTCATGACGTGCTTGCTGGGCTAAATGCTGCTGATTGGTTGTCGCTCTCTTCCCGGGCTTTATCTGCTGGGAAAAGAGCGAGAATCAATCAGTCAGTTGTGGGCTTGTGGATTCATTCGTGACTGTCTGAGGGATTTGAAAAATCAGTTGCACAGAAATAACCAGGGATCTCTGTTCCCTTGTGAAAGGGGGTCTTTTTTCCTCATTCACTGCTAAGATTTATAAATGTCAGTAGCGTAAGTCGGTGGGTTTCTCAGCCATTTGATGTTGTCTTCTCCTGCATGGCTGAATGCAGCAGCCCCAATGGCAGAAAAGGCATAGTGGTATCGTTTCAATAGATGGACCTCAGCCTTAAGTGGTGAAATCAGCCGTGAATAATGTTGCCCAAGGATCCACACAGGACCACCATGAGGGAATTGGCACTGGAGCTTGGTATACGAGTTCTTCTGTTTGGAGTTTTTATGTAAGTGGCCTCATATCTTGTTTGATTTTTCCAGTTCAACTTTGTCAAGTTTTTTGAATGCTCATTGTATGTGGTGTAAAAAGTGACCTTGGATTTGTCGCATACTCAGCCTTTTTGTTTATTACTGGGACCTTCTGTTTTTCTGCTTACAGATTACTGGTGACATTTGCAAGGGGTGGTTTGGTTATTTGTTCTATTGCTATGAGATTGTACTTGTACAAAGTGAGCTGAAGCAGCTTCCCTCGAATGTAGTAGCCGTGGTTAGACTGCAAGGTGTGTTGTAATGTAGTGTACTTTGCAGATGTTTTTTTTTTTTTCTTTTTTGCTTATTGCACTGTACAGTAGTATGGGGGTCTCCTTTATTTTCAGTACCCTGTTAACTCGAAGTTTGCTGCCATGGTTATGTATTTTCTTAAGCAAATCTGCTGTTACATTTATTAACCAGTTTGATATTAGCAAGACAGTCTTTTTGAAAGAGGCTAGAAGAATAAGGTGAATGTCTAACCCCTTGCTAGTATTACATCTAGTGGGTACTTTTTGCAGATAGAAAATATAGTAGCTTCAGGCAGTCAGATAGTTGAAAGGAGCTGTAAGAAAGGCTGTGCTCGTATCGAAGAAAGCGTGTTGTATAAAGGAAACTTGGGGATTCACAGTTCTAGGTTATTGTGCTTGTCATGGTGGGTTCTGCAAGTATTATACAATGGGTGCCCCAAACCAGCCAATCGGAGACTGTATGCATTGTTGAACCTGACAAGAGATTAATAATTTTACTCAATAGTCACTGTCTTCCAAGAGTAAGAAGTCTTTTTCTAAAGAGTATTGTACCCATATTGCTAATCTAGTTAAAATAATAATAAGAAACATCAGTAGTCTTTCTTCTTTGTACAACTTGATAAAAAAAAGTTTTACCATCTGTTTTGGTGTCTGCTAATAGCTAGTGTAACTCTCTCTACAAAAATTGGTGCTACTGATTTAATTCTAATTCTTTCATACATAAGTTATTAATTTATAATAACACTTTCATGTGATTGTACGGGTGCCTACTACTACTTCAGGTTCAGCAAGTTTAAAAGAAGACATTTGAGGACTCAGAGATACTTGTGTACAACACAGGCAGAGCATGGCACAGTGTAAAGAAAATCTTAGTTTCAAGTTAGAATATGCACTGGCACCCTCTGCTCAACACTGCAAAATAAAATGTTGGGAAAAGTGAATCAAAGATGGAATAAGACATTCCAGGGAATAAGAAACTAAAGATGCCTTTGAAGACAGTTTAGGAGAAAATCCAAGCTTTTAGGCTAAATTTACTATGAAGCAAAACAATTATAGGTCTTATCTACAGAAAGTTTAACAACAAAGAGAAACACTGCTATCACTATCGGATACCAGTGTGCAGAATGAAAAAGTATTTTTGCAAAATACAATACACAACATTCAAAATTATCTGACTTGTCTCTTATGCATAGACTAGATAGGAATTGTACTCAAAATCCTATGCTAAACACACAGATGCTCTTGATTTATACAATAGATTGCATGACAGGAGATATTCATTAGAAGTATTAACTGCATCTTTAAGAAGAACTGTTTCAACTTATAAGTGCACTCATGGAAAGGGCTTTGTTAACTTTGAGTCTAAAACAGATTCCTCAAAGAAGATATTTTATGCAAGATGATATTATCTCTTTGTGGAGAATTTTACTCAAATTTTAAGACATTGCTGTTCTATCTTATCAAAAGATACAGTACTTGCTAATACTCTGACTGTTGGTCCAAGTGTTTCTTATTAATACTCTCCTAGCCTTATAGACAGACATCCTCTCCAGATGCCCTTCTGTTAACAATACCTCCCATACCCCAGTGCTATCTGTGAGGGCTGTAATGTTTGTCCATGCAAAGATAATATTATATATAGCAGAAAGGATTATGATTGGGCCATTGATCATAACCCATTTATTATATATTCGAGACATAGATGGTTCTATGTAAGGCTTTGTCCAGATTTCTTGCTCTGAGGTTGAGAGGTGTGAGTGTCAAAGCCATCACTGTCAGCCAGAGATATTTCAAATTGTGACATACTTGTTGCACCCCACTCCCCCATGTAGTGACTCTGGATGTGTCCAAGCAAGGCAAGGAGCAGTTATGCAGTGTAAGTGTGCAGAGTATTCCCCCATCCAAGGTAGACACAAGTACTACAGTGGCTTTTCATCTGTCCTTAATTTTGCAGAATGTTCTGGTTTTCTGTCATATTTTTATACTGTTGATTTATGCTTCTTATTATTCAGAAAATGCATGCTGTCGCAGTGCCCTGTTGCTCTGTGTTTAAGTAGCAATGCTTTAATGACCATCAAGTAAGCTTGTCTGAGACTGTAAGATGCAGGTAAGCTTTAATAAGCATACTGTTAAAGAATTACCAACACTGAAATCCTTTTTGTTGTTGCCATGCAGAGAATAT